>NW_022639503.1:404275-410976 GCF_010583005.1 Odontomachus brunneus | reverse complement strand
GGGGGGGGGGGGGGGGAATGAGTTCAGAGACTACTGAAATATTTACGTTTTACGTGATAAAAATTAATTATAGGTTACAATGTTACGGACCCTGGGTTCCTTGCGTTTTATGTGTTTTTAATTGTCGAGAAATCGCAAGGACAGTAACGAATGGGATAATATCGCGCGCACACTCGTGTCAAACATAACCGGTTACAAGCTCGGTGGTCAAGGCTGTGCCTTTTTGCATGCAACCGGTGATTAAGATTCATTTATTTGGATCAACAGATAGAGAGATGGAGGAAGAGAGGAGAGGGGCCTGTTAGTGAAACGCCCGCGAATCGGAATGATTTATTCGCCGCCCGCGTTTCTTAATGTCTCGAAGCTCTGGTGTTAAGGGACTTTCTTAAACGACATCATCCGCGCTCTTAAATCGGAGGCATCCGCCTCGATCGCTTCCTGATGAAGATTTATTGGAACTTTCGGCTCCGTTCTCCTTTCCGCCCGTGGTCTTTAACCCTCTGACGTGTTTTTAAAAGGGCATCAGCCTTAAGAATTGCGAATGCCTTTATCGAGCATCTTCAATTACGGGGTGCCGGCAGTGAGAAATAGACGATGAAAACAATTAGTGCCGTTGATAAGATGCAAATGTGCGATTGGAATAAGCGTCGGTGCCGTGAACAAGATTTCGCGAGCCGAGGTTACTCCGCGTCTCGAAGATTGCACGCGCGTGCGTGCGTGCGTCTGTGCGTGCGTGCGAACTCACGTACACGCGTGTGTCGCGTACGCGGTTGTGCACACCGCGTTCCGCGAGCCGACACACACGACGATTGCAACGCGTCTGCACAAACTACGCAGTGTGCAATGACTGCAGGCGGCACGCCCTTCTCCCGTCTGGAGGCACGATACGTCGCGTGGTTCAAGTATGTACCGGGTGTCGGTGATTTTTCGGACTGCTCTCGATCAGTCCGGATAGAGCGGATAGTTTGTGTCGCCGATAACTCGGTAGAAAGAATCTCCACACGAGGGACGCGTTAATTCCCGAGATCGTTGATAGGAAAATTTCTTGGAAATTTTTACTATGCGAATTTATCTCGTGGCACCTTTATCTCGTTTTGTATTTATGTCGATATCGAAGAAAGAGCGCGAAGAGTTGTATCTGAATTCGCGATGATTTGGAAAGCTTACGCGATTTTTACATGAATTCTAGATAACACTCATATTCTTAATTAATAACATAAATACATTACTCGTAGACGTCTTTACAGTTGGGATATGTAATTATGATAGTAATGTAGATTTCGCAAAGTCACACAACTGCTGTCTGCCGTTCATTCTTAAAGTTGAGTTATCGCACGAGCCGTTTATCGGCAAATATATGACAGCTCTGAGATTATCGATAAGCGTCATTGGATATATCTCGCAAGATCGTCAGTTGTATCGCACGTCACGCTTCGGAGATACCGTAAATTCCTTAGTTTTTTCGCAAGGAGTCGAATGTGTACTGTTTTGCGTCGCGTAGCGCAACGATCGATTTCGATGACACGTACAATAGCGATGTACACACGTTTAACACGATATCGCGTTACGCATGTGGTAGGGGCGTACCTAGTATAGCGTTATCGCTTTGAGGTCAACGCAATCGCTGATAGTCAGCGGGCGACGAATAGCGTTGCATCGTCTCTGCGCTCAGAGGAAGTGCTTAAAGCTGGCTTTAAAGATGACAAGTTGCATTCGATGTATACTCAACGAACGTATGTGTGTGTTTGTAGCATTCACGCTACATCTCATACACATACATGAATTAAATTAAAGCCAAGTGTAATGTAATGAGCTCAATTTTAAAGAGTAATAGAGAGAAAGAGAAATCGGACAAAGTAAATCAATTCAATTTTAATGATAGAGATTGAGATAATACACTATTTCATTATCAGTTCGAATAAGTAGAGAATTTAGTAATCATATTCTGCATAAATATATAATGAATGAAACAAAGCATGTTAAAGGAATATAAAAATTCCGGTTTTGAACAGAAGATTTATTACACCGAGAGAGGAAAATAGTTGATATAATTAAATTATAGTTATTTTGGCCCAACTTATATTTTCTGGTTATTCCAAAAGTAGCAACATGTATGTAAAAGTATTATCATTAATATTACAGTAGGACTTAATGAAAAAATGATTTTCTTGACTATAATTTATAGTAATTATTTCTCTATGTGATTATACCAAATATTTTTTTGTCAGTGTACATTAAGAGAACAAATATTTGAGAAATAAAAAGTACTTATTCATTAGATATTGTTAACATACCTTCGTAAATATAAATTTTTTTATTCAAATAGGATGAATAATTGTTTTCGTGAAGAGCTTTTAGTAAAATATGTATTTTCTTATTTAAATGAAATCTTTCCTCTATGTAAAAATATGTACACTAATACAAGTAAAATTAGCAGCCATCGGATAAGTATTTTTTATTTTTTAAATATTTGTATCTCTCAGTGTATATGAAGGTATGTTCGCGAGCTCATTGATTGTTTTGTGCATTTCGCGTTATACTACAATGCATCTTTACTTGTCTCGGCTCGGTCAGTGTTTCAGACGTGAGCGCGTCGTTTTGAGTGGTTTTATCGTCTCGCGCGAACGTAACGCGGCATGTGCACTCGCGGTTATGCAACATGCTCGTTAGTCGCTTGCTTATGCGCTGTTAAGCATCGGCGTAGCTTCTTTTAAAAAAGGCTGAACGCTGACGGCGTCTGCACACTTATACACGTACACACGATTCAACCGACTGACAGACGCGCCAGGCGTGTGCCTGCCTGCCTGCCTGCTTGCTTGCTTGCCTGCGATAGCCTTCACCTCGTTTTAACGGGCAGTTTCCGTGGCTGTAACTACTGCCAGTTTCGACGAGCTTAAACGCCGATTAAAGTCTTGTCGTTATGATCGTGGGACTTTGGAGGTCTTCTTTCGCGGCGGGAATAATTACGAAACATGTGTAATAACCGAACGCAGATTCATTGCGCGTGGCTCGCGTTGTGATTACTTAAAATTTCGTTCATAAAACTGTGCTTGTGTCGAAGCGAGAAGTGTCGGGGGAAAGAATTGACGGAAGAATGATTTTAAAATCATGCCTTACAACGTCCTCCCGACGTTGTTCGTCTTTTCGTATCACGAGCGACTTTTAAACTTTTGAAGATTTCATTCACTTTCTACGATTATTTATTTCACTAATGGAAAATGCAGTGCAACGCAGATACATCTCTACTTTTACCGTGTTCCTCTTTGTCGTGTGAAACCATGTAACATTATTTGCAAATGGAGGCTCGAAACTTTGTTCGCGCACAAACTCGTCATGTGTCACGTACTCGGAGAGTGACCGAGTCGAGCCAAAATATTGGACACGATGTAGATTGCGGTTGCGTATGATTGCGGTTTCCTATTAGTTGTTCGACTTCGTGTTGCTGTTGTGTCACACAATGGGTAAATTTCACTGAAATTTATCCAACGAAAACGCGCGTCGCATTTTTCGCGACTGTCGATCTCCACTGAGGAAAATCTCGCGGTTATCAAAAGTATGTTTACTGTTTAATCGTTAGGAAAGAAAATCGAACAGTTACCGTTGCAAATAATAGGTCTGCTCTTTTTAGCTGAACTGTCTGAACTATAGTGCGTATTGGTGCAATAAGTTAGAGCGAGACAAATATATTTTGTTTCATTCTAACTTATTGTATGAGTTCATGCAGTTCAGCTAAAAAGAACATATCTAGCTTCTTTTATAATTTGTCATTTTAACAAATATATATCGGCTAAAATACGAATCATATTTGTTTTCGCCTAGGCTATGGTAGATTGATTGATAGGGTAGGTTAATTGTGTCTCCGTTACGGGAGTGTTGCTTAGAGCAGCAAATTGAAAGTAACAAGTCATTTGTTTCCACTACGAGGTCCCACATAAACAAACTATTTGTTACGAGTATACTGGCAAATTGGCAAAATTTGTTCTCTCAGTGTCCTTTCGAGTTCTTTCCCGATCGTTCCAATAACTTCAATTTGTCGCGTGATAAACGTATGCAGAGATTGACATCGGAAGTTACGGCAATGCGAACGTTTTCTTCGGACGGTAACGATTCGGCGAAATTGTCAAGAATACCGCCAACTGTTGCGCCCCTTTGAAAACGCAAAAACACGACGGGATCATCCCGCTGTTTCTTTTACAAGTAACACGCGCACATACATACACCCGGAAGCTCCACCCTGCTCGCTACACGCGGTCGTACACGCGCAGCCGATGCGTCTGGATTGAATCTCGATCGTCGTGCGGTTACCGGGGCGGTCGAATAATTACGGTAATCGCCAGCTTGCGCTCTTTTCAGGCGCTTTCTCACGGCGTAGGATCCCGTGAAATTAAGCGAGAGCACCGAAAGGATCGAGGAAGGAAAGAAGGGAATAAGGCAGGAAGGAAGGAAGGAAGGAAGGAAATAAAGAAAGGAAATAAAGGAAGGAGAAGGGAACGTCGAGCGTTTTCTGTTCTCGATATCCGGTGGCCCAAACGAGCACGTCGCAAACATGCCGTTTTCAACAGCAGTCCTCATCCGCATCCAAGCCGCGTGCCATTTCTCGCGTTCTTCCTTCGTTCTTTTCCCGCAGAGCCACCTCGCGCTCGTTCTCATCGAATCGGCGATTATGCGCGGTCGCATAATTACGGCAATTACGGATTGCACGGAGTTACGGACTGCCGGAATAAACACGGCCCCGGCGCTATTAAGTGACGTACCCGCGGCGGGTTCTCCAGCGTGCGTCGCGCACCGGACACGGTAGTGCCGGACGGTAGCCGCGCGACCGGTGCGACGTGTATAGGTAGGTAGGTTTATATCGGTATAGACGAGAGCTCTCTTTGTTCTTCGGTGAGTCCGTGGTAACGATTACATCGAGTAGTTCCCATTCAAGGCCGCGAGCACGCGCGCACGTATGTATGTAGGCATGGACGCCGGCCGGAATCTCTCTCTCTTTTGCCGGGGCTCCGCGTTTTCGTTAGAGACCGAGTCCCATGCTGGAACATCCGATATCGTTGATGTCAGCACTCCCGTGCTGCTACAGCTCGTTATTTGGTGTCTTTAACGCCGGGCCATTTGTCCCGAACTGCAGCACGCAGCGTGTGCAGCGGATCGTCGGTTGTTCGGGATGTCGAGTGAGAGAGACGGGGAATCCACGTCTTCTTCTCGCACTGTATCTCGTTTCTCGCGCTTTTTGCGCTTTTGGATGTCGAGGAATCCTCGGGATGCTAACGAGGAAGAGAGAGAAGAGAGAGAGAGTGAGAGAGAGAGAGAGAGAGAGAGAGAGAGAGAGAAAGAGAAGAGAGAGAGAGAGGAAAAGAGAGAGAAAGAAAGATAATAAAATTTAATATAATTAAATCCATTATTTTTCTTGTAAATTAATGATAAGATTTTGCTAGAACAAATATGCTCACCAATATCACCGCAAATCTAGGTCCCTCAAGGATCCAAAAATAGGAGGACAAATTGTACCCCGACCAGCATCTGAGAAACCTAATGTTTTGACATGTTTTAATAGTTCTTTCTGCAAAAGAAATTAATTTGTCTCTCCTACCCAAGAATTTGTCTCTTCTAATACCAAATAACACTTCAATAACAGATGCTTCTCTCTCGATTAAAACAGAAGCAATGTTGTCAATAAAATATCAAATTACTTTTAGCTTTCGAGTGGTCAGCAAATAAAAATAAAAGATTTGCCGCGAGATAATTTCGAGACGCTAAATGGATAATGGAACTTCAGTTGATTCAACATGGGTTTTAATAGAATTTTAATCAGAATTGCAATCGATAGTTTAATTAAGAAAATGTGATTGAAAAGGTATTTCGCTAATATCTTCGTGAATAAAGAAAATTATATTCAGCGCTTGCGATAAAGTAATCAACGTACTTCGATTTCGGATGATAGTAAAACGCCATAACGATGGCCCAAACCAAAGTTATGAGCACTGGGTATCCCCATCCGATGAAACGGTACATTCGGTAATAAGACGTCTCTTGGAAGACCGTCACTGTAATATTGCAAGTATTTAAACGCGATAATGAATTATGTCGTTGTTGCTGTCAATTAATTAAGTACGGCTTTTACATCGATTAGTTCTTTAAAATGTATCGATTTACTTCAACAGTAATAATAATTCAATAGTAATAATTTGCATTTATCAAACGTGTGATAGAGAGATCAATAAGAATCAAACGCGTATTTAAGTTGCAATAAAGCCGTAAGCACGATGTATTAACAAAAACGCGGGATTGATATTATTTCTATAATTGACAGGTGGAAGGAGGCTCAAGTTTAATCGAATTACCAAAATGTGAACTATATACTATATATATGTGAAAGTATATAGTTAGAATATTTGTGCGAATGATGAAATAATGCAAGACTAATATTGTTTGTAAACGCAGGATAATATTGCGTAAACACACTAAGGTAATAGTGTTTTGCAGTGTAAATGCACGTGCCTGTGTTAAACTATATTACTCCCATAATTTAATAATAATTCGCACTAATATCCAGTGCACGGGTGACTCTTGTCGGCCTTACATTTCTCTCAACTACTGAAATATTTTTTAACAAATCGAACGTCTATCGTATTTACCGCGATGTAATTTGATACGCAATCGTGATCTGTTTCGCTCTTGCTAGTTTTTTGACAAATTTGGACATC
>NW_022639503.1:336382-404265 GCF_010583005.1 Odontomachus brunneus | reverse complement strand
AGAGAGAGAGAGAGAGAGAGAGAGAGAGAGAGAGAGAGAGAGAGAGAGAGAGAGAGAGAGCGCACCTGCGGCATTCTCTTTGGACACCTGCAATAAAGTCCGCGAGATATACTTTTAATATGAGATAGAATACACGTTGTTCTCGCGTTAAGCACACTTTGCCCAAGAGTCTTTTCGCGCGCGCGCGCTCTGATATAACAATATAATTATTACCTCGGGCGCATCGTTGTGCACTCAAAGATCTCGATTTGCATATTTCTGGGGAATTTTCAAGCTCGCGAGAAACTATGTATCATCCACGCGACGTAATTACAGCGACGGGCGTTTGTTCTGCGAAAGAAAGGTCTGAGAGAGGAAAGGAGAGAAAGAGAGAGAGAGAGAGAGAGAGAGAGAGAGAGAGAGAGAGAGAGAGGGACCAAGTTGAAGGTGAATGGCGGGCGTGGCGGTCAGCCAAGGTAGGGTGAGTGCATCCTGCTGCAACGATGCCTTGATCGCCGTCTTCCTTTCTTTCGAGCTATTCCACCTCGAAGGACGTTGCTTCGAGGTGTATCTGGGGTTCCCAGCTGAATATTTCTGCGCATAGGGACGCGAAATCTCGTTGCCAATGACTTGCGTCACACACTCGCAAATTATCTTCAGAATAGAAAGAGGATAAATAGAGAACGGAGACATAAACGTATCACAAACACGTTTCAATTTATATTACGTAGAAATTTTACATTATACAGTACGACGTTATCAGCATATTAGTGGATATGCAAACGAGTTAATATAAATTCTTGCAATTTTGCGCGAATATTTGCCGTCGCGAAATACCATCGTGCAGTTTATAACATCCCAATCGACTTATCGTGGTGTGTTCAGCGCTCTATAACGAATACACACACATACACACACATCGCATTTAAACCGCTGTTGCTAAACTTCACAGGCCTCGTAATACGCGATCGTCTCGTGTAGGACGCATGTTTTTCACGAAGAGAAACACTCGACTCGGTCCGGATCGACGTGTCGGGATTTAATCTCGCTATTTGTCCACGTCCGGTGCGTGACACTCTTCTTTCTTTCTTTCTCTCTCTCTCTCTCTCTCTCTCTCTCTCTCTCTCTCTCTCTCTCTCTCTCTTTCTTCCTCCGCTACCTCGTGCGTTATTCTACTTTTTTTTTTAATTGTAAACGAGAGATTTCTCTACGAGCTCTCGCGGACGTCTCTCTTTCTCTCTCATCCGCCCGCAGCTACGCAAACACCTACCACTACAGATTATATTTGTTCGCCTCTATTTTTCGTGTTCGAATCTCGTCGCTCTCGCGCCGCTTTCTCGTAATGCCCTTTCCCACCTGCCTGCACCATTCGTCCGTCCGTCCATCCGGCTGAGTCACGGGCTCGTATCTCGCGCGCGGCACCGATCGTGCAGCATCATTTCTATTTCTAAAATCGAAAAATCAAGGTCAACGCGCCGGCGGGAGACGCTCTCCACGTGTCGTCGTCTCGTGCCCCGCCCTTCCGATGCGACTAACGAGCCGAGATACTCGCCGTGAGCCGTCATCTTTCCTCTATCGCCGATAACGAGCGTGAATCTGCATATCATCCGGCCTCCACGAGTTTTCCGACGCGTCCTCGTAAACGGAACAATTAACTTGAGCCGCGCGTTCTCCAGCCGGACGAACGTGTCGTGCCGATCATGTTTGCCATGTCGAGAGCCCGAACTTTGAAGAGACTTTGCGATATGCTCCTCTGCGTGATCATGTTATCGGGCAGCAGTCTCGGTTCAGAGGAGTATCAGTTCCGGAATGCCGCGGGGATTCGAGAACGAACAGAACAGCAGATCTCCTGCTCGCTAGCTCGCGCGCTCTGTGCCGTTTAACTGGCCGCGTTCCTGCCTTTTTATCCCTTCCACGTACGAAGCGATCGAGTTCCATTTTTCAGGCCCCGCCGCCTTGTAAAGATCCGCGAGGAGAGCGCGAGAGGTGGTGCCGCTCTGGACGTTAACGAACCAGTCGGTTGCCCCGTGAGGTTCACGGTCCGAAAGCTCGGCCGCGCCGGTCCCTTCGCTACGTTCGGGGCCCATGGAAAAATTGCCCGTGAGAGGTACTAATTTAATAATCTTCATTAACCAGCGTTCAAGCGCTGCTGCGGGGGAGAGGGAGTGGTGAGGGTGGTGGCAGCGGCGGCGGCGCAGGAGGTGAAGGTTGGGGCAGCAAGGGGGAGAATGGGAGAGGGAAGTACGGCCATGGAAGGTTGCCGTTGTGGCCGAGTCAAGTATCCGAGTGATGGGCAGTTGAGCAAGAGAGAGAGAGAGAGAGAGAGAGAGAGAGAGAGAGAAGAGAGAGGAAGATAGGAAAATGGGGTGTAGCACGAGAGCGAGAAAGAGCGAGCGAACTGTTTGCTCATTAGACCGGATAATTGCAGGTGGGTCTGGGCTCACCTCACCTCACCTCGTCTCGAATCGGTTCGACCTCACCTTACCTCGAACCTTATCCATCGTCCGGCCGGTCGTCCGCTTCGCCGTCTACCGCGTTTTTATCCTTCTCCTCTTCAGGATCGGCTCATCTGTTTTTTTTTATTTCTTTTCGCGCGCTTCAGCGACGCGATGCTTCGTCGATACGACAATAATCGCAAACGTGCCGCTGTCTTATCCGTCGATCTGGAAAATCCGTCTCGCATCCGCAGTCCCACAGCCACAGCTCTTGCGATTTAAAAGGCCGCCACGCGACCTCGCGCTTCGTCATCTCTCGCGGAAAACTTTTACCTCCTCGCATTTAAATCGCACGAAAAGCATTCCCGTTGCCGAGCACGCCGGCGAAGCCGTCCGCACTGCGGCTGTGCACGATCGGCGGAGGAGAGTCGGCCAGCCGCAGTGCGCCCCGAGACTTTTTCTCACGGTGCGGTTTGCTGTTACGACAATGGCCCACGGGATCGCGAGCACGACAGCGGAGCCGAGTAGTTTCCGACTATTGTGAGGCCGGGCATCGATAGTTCCCGATTCGCGGTTTAACGACCCCTCGGCGAACTAAAGAGAGACGCCTCGCCGAGGCGTCCGCAAATAGGAGAACGCGACGAGGTTGTTGCCGCTTGCAAGTAATGCGGCATACGGGTGAGAAGTTAATTAATTCTAATAAGTTCCCAATAATATATGATCCCTCTCTCTCTCTCTCTCTCCCTTTCTTTTGTACGGCCCTCTGTGCCGGGAGGACATTGATTGCTCGTCGTAAAAGCCCACGGCTCCGCTCCGCTCGCTGCACGCGGACGGAGAGAATGTAACGAGGATGCAGTGTTTCGATAGGTGATGTACACGTTACCGCTGAAGAAGTTTAGCCTGGTTAATGACGGCGCGATGACGTTCCCGCGGTAGTTCGTTAAGGCGAACTACCGCAGCATTACGTTGGGAACGGATGAAAGGTGAAAAATGGGGAAAGGGGATTAGCGAGATAACGGTTCTGCCGATGGAATCGATTATTCAGAGATGATTACGTGTATTTATACGGTCTTATAAAAAAAAAAGAGGGGAGGAACCAGGAACAGACCGGTGACACGTGTTAGCCGGTCTGTTTTTTCTTCTTACTCTTTTTTTTTCTTCCTCGACCTTTCGCTCCGACGATTTTTTTAAGCGATCCGTCGAATATTACTGTTGCATCCGGGCTAATTTTAGCTGCGCAATTTCAAGGAACGGATATCGGCGGCGTTCCGTTACCTTCGAAAGCGCAGCGCGATAAACCCGCGAGTCGGCTGCATCGATAAACTTCATTAGCTCGCTCTGTTTAGCGTAGATAATAGAATTTAACATCACGCGCGATTATCGCGCGTGTCTACCGACGATGATGATGCCTTACATGACGGCGTTATTAATGCATATTCATTCAGCGAGTCGGATCTGTATTTTGCATCTGAGCGCACGTAAAAGAGAAAAATCGAAGTGTGAAATTGAACAAAACGAAATACACAACCAAGTAGAAGAACAGTTGATAAAAATAGTAGAATAGCATATTCCGTTATCATCAGACGTTTATACTGCTCCGACCTCCGCTTCTCTCTCTCTCTCTCTCTCTCTCTCTCTCTCTCTCTTTCTCGCGTTCTTACAAAGCGTTAAATATTCCAGAAGAATTATACATTCGCGAGCTTGCACGCGGGGAACTCTTTTCTGTTCCCCTGTCTTATTATACTTGGTGATTAAAAGTTGGCATTTATGTCCGCGCTTAAAGTACGATGCGCGTTTGCAAATACGCGTTTACCAAATACGCTGGATAATCCGATGCGCATGCTTGTGTACACGCGCGGGGAATCCCCTTGAAAAGTGCACTTTATTATCCGCGGGGTGCGGCGACCGACGTGCAGTCGTTGAGCGGCTGATATATGCACATACATATTCAGACGCCACCGAGTATGTACGTACATCGCGACAGACGCGCGAGTTAGTTTCGACTCGTCGATAGTAAGTTATCGTTTCTTCGAGGAGCCGCGTTTAAACCGCCTCGTTGACATTCGCTCCGGCCATATCGACGTAACCGTTTAAATTCCGCGGCGCGGAGACCGCGTCGTAATCGATTACAGCCGCATTGCGGAGATGCACGCAATTGTTGCGCGCTCGTTCGCGCATACCTACACCTACACTGAGGAAAATCCCTCGATTTATCGGCTAACAAAAGCACGTTTAATAAACATACACGGTAAAAACCATCTTGTATCCGAAAATCTTGTAGAAATCGATTCATGTGCAGAAAGTTTTCTGTTAAATTTTTGACATACCCACGTGTGATATTGTCGTTCTTATTTTGCGTTTAGTTCATAAATTTACCATTTCTGAGTGTCAAAATAACACAGTTGTGTCCACGGGTTACATTTCGATGTTAACTTCCGACATATTATAATATTTGTATAATTTACCTATATATATTTGCTTTGCGTTAGCTCAACACGAAAATTAGAGTGGACGAATTGCGATATGTGAAATTCGTTAAATTTAACACAAAATTATTTACAGTGTACATTGCTTGAGATACAAATTACATTTGTTCCCGTCTACCTAGGTTAAGTCAGTCTTCAGGTTAAGTCTAGGTTAAGTATGTCTTCATTATAGAAACGTCGTTTAGAGCATCAAATTGAATGTAACAAATCATTTGCTCCCATTACGGAATCATTTTCTGTCGCACATCAACAAACTATTTGTTGCGGGTACTGTTACCTCAAATTAGCGAAACTTTTTCTCACAGTGCAAGTTTGTGCACGGGCACGCGCCGCTGAGATTCATCGAGGATCTTTCTTTTCCTTTCTTGTCATTTTATTTCTTTTTCTACGTCGGGCCATTCACTCATTTGAAGCGGAGATGATAGGCGTCGCTCTTCAATGGACGCGCCTTACCTCCGCATTTTACAACGTCTGCACGTTAATTCGCGACATCAAGTGACTCGACGAACCGTGTCTCTGCGTGGTAATTAAATTTTCGCGTGATGACGATTAATTGGTTTTTTTTTTACGGTCGCGTCGCTTGTTGATTTATGGTTGCGCAACAGACTTCAGTATTTCCCTAATAAGCCAGGAATTCTTACGCGGTCGATCCGACTGCCTCGACGAGAAATCCATTAGCGTTAATATTCCTCTGCTGAATACATATATATATTTAATTTGCTCGTGATAAATTAAACATCACGTCGAGCGATAAAATGTGAGATCTCGCGGGGACGATTACTGCCGTAAAGTCTTTTTGCCGGCTTTGCCGTGTTGCGCCGTGTTTTCATATTGTGTTCTCTCGAAATATCTTGCAATGCAATTTCACTCGAAATATTAAGTACAGTCAGCACCATCGAGTCACTCGAATTCGAGTGATTTTTTACTCATACGCAGAGCGAATTCTTCACTCTGAATATTTTCACTCGAATCTGAAGAGCGAATCGAATGTATTCTACCGTCAGAGAAACATACTCACTCTAATTAATTGAAACGTGCGTTTATATGGAGTCAGAATTTACACGAGAAGGGAGGAAGAGGAAATTCTATAGTAAGAGTTATTATAGAATTTTGTGGCTGAAAATTAGATCGACATTCAGCAACAATTGATTACTCTTTCATTTTATATGCGCTGTTTATATTCTAGGAAGTGTGCTATTAAAAATTGGCTCCGTTTCTACACAGAGAAAATATTGTAGTTAAAATATATGTAAAAATCACGTTTATTTTTACAATGTTTTTTTTTAAAGCTGTACTGTACTGAAATTGTGTACACTGTAAAAACTGATGTATTAAATTTAACATTTCATGTGTCCCAAATCATCCACTCTCATTTATGTGTAAATTTAACACAAAACAAGTATAGTAAAAAGTAACACGCATAATATGTAAAAAATTAACACAAGAATTTAATATTTGAATACCGTCAGGAATCACAGTTTGTGTTAAATTGACATGTATAATGTTAAATTAACTAAAATAAAACGTTACTTTAACATTTGAGAGAAGTATTAATCTATGATTTTGATGAAATGAAAATGTTAAATTGATATAATCTATGTTTGTCATATTAAATATGTCAATTTAACTCAATCTGTGATTCCTAACGGTATTCAAGTGTTAAATTCTTGTGTTAATTTTTTCCATATTATGCGTGTTCCTTTTTAACACATTTGTTTTGTTTTAAATTTACACATAAATGAGAGTGGATAATTTGGGACACATGAAATGTGTTAAATTTAACACATCAATTTTTACAGTGTAATATAAATAATCATAAAAATAGTAATTTTGACAGTTTACTGAATATAAAAAATATTCAGGTAATTATATTTTGCAGTAAAAAGTCGAACGTGCATAATATTATTAAGCAAACACACAGTGATTTCGATCATAATTCTGCACGGTCCAAGAAATGTTACAAAAAATGTATTATGATTTTTATTGTAATATTTTCTCCATGTAGCGAAGTTTATTATGTTTCTTAGCAAGATAGATTTTATTGATAATCTCTCTTCTGTACTACATAAATTGAAAAAAAGATTTATATGAAAAAAAGAAGCTTTCTCTCCGTTGAGTGAGACGTTCTTCACTCACTTTTGCAATTTCGAGTGGCAGCATTTTCACCATTGCTTTAAGTAAAAATACTGCCACTTTTCACTTGTTTCGAGTGAGATCCCACTCCCAGAAAATTCAGAGGATGGAGTGGTCTCAGGAAGCCGGATTCCCCTATGGCGAACATCGGAAGGACCGCGCGGCACAAAGTATAAATCGATCACAATATAATCGACCTTTTCTCTGCGTGCGGTCGTGTGCGCGCTTATATTCGCGCATAAACGCGAGAGAAAGAGTTTGAGATCTCGGTGAACCGGGTGAGGGTTATACCGATTAATAACAGGAACGTACCGTGCACGGATAGCCTTTAATTTATAATTAATGGCCATCAGGCTACCTCGTATTCGCGCGGGCATACGTAAATAAATTATATTGTACGTACTCTCTCGCTGTCCTAGAAAACGGGAATGACCGTGAATACGAGCGCGCTGAGGATACGCGTTCGGGGTCCGGCGAAGGTTGTAAAAGATACCGCCTGCATTAACTTGCAAAAGCATATTCCTGGGAATAATTAATATTAAAGCGGCCGCGTGCTCTATCGTCGCGGCGGAGGCCCGCGAAGCCGCATTTCTAACGGGCGTTCCCGATTCTCTGTTAGAGCTCGACACGGGTGTTACCCATGTGTGTATGTGTGTGAGAGAGAGTGAGAGAAAGAGAGAGGCGCGTAAGTAACTTAAGTGTATCGCTTAAAATTCCAATTACTATCGTGCAAACGCGCCGCTCACGAGAGCCGAGAGTCCAGGGTGGGTTTGCGCGCAGCCGGAGCGCCCGGATGCCGTTAGCGATAAAACTGAATTTTCTTCCTCGACAGTTCATCGTGGAGATGCGCTCGATAACGAATTTAGTTTCCGCCGGATGATCGGCGGGAACGACGGGAAATCTCATTATAATCCCAAATCGTTTTACACGCTTGCAATGCCGCTAATTCGCGAGGAACCTTCAATTCCCAGCCCGTAATCCCCGAGGCTATCGATCGCCTCGAGATTTGCACGGTTACACTGAGAGAAAGAAATACTTGATCTAACTAAAGTTACAGTTATTTCTGGCCCTAACCCCGTACCTCTTTTAGGTGTTCTAACATGCAAATGTTACACGAAAAGTGTAACAGTATAGTTAGCCCACATAGAAATTTGATTAGTGTAGATTTCTGTGTGGGCTGTCCAAATTGTTTTTTTCCGTGTAGTAGTATCATGCATATAATTTATTTATTTAAATGTCTATAATCGATATGATCTATAATCGATATAATCTATATGATTTATTTAAAATATTTATTTAATAATTCATTTGAAATATACCCGTGCGCGCGCGGTATTTATATCAATTATATAAAATTATTATATTTTTATATATATATATATATATATATATATATATATAATTAAATTTATATACATTATTTTATAATTTATTAAAAATATTTAACTGAAATTTATTATTACTATTATAACATATTATAGTAGAATTTAACAAAAAATGGTTTCCTTGGCCATAATTTGTAGTAATTATTTTTCCACGAGATATAGTTACAAATAAACAGAACATTCTTTTTTTTGGTGTGCCGTTACTTTCCACACGATCCCTGTCAGAACGGAGAGATCGCGCGGTAAACCCTTCGCGAACAGCGCTCCGGCGTCCGAGATATCCTCGCCAACGTACGTACGCCGGTCACGAGATCCGGAAGCGTTTGAAAATTAATGCGGAGACCGAAAGAGCGAGTTCGCTCGCGGAGCCGCCGCGCCGTGCTCGCGCTCTCGCCGCGGGTATTAGCATGGGAGATTAATTTATCGGTCTCCGAAGTGGGGGAATGTGGGTATAAACAAACGCACACGTACGCACGTGTGTACCTACCACTACGAGTGTTTCGAAATAGGCCCCGTGCCCCGGTTAGTCCAAGTCATACATAACACTGTAAACGCGTGCTCCTGGCACTATCGATTGAATTATATGCGAAGGGCCTATGCCTTATAGAGATCGGTCCGTGCGCGTATGCGCTGACAGAAGAAAAATATTTGACCTAACTATAGTTGTTTTCGGCCCCAATCATATTTTTGGCTAGCTAACATGAAAATGATAGTAGCTGCAGTGCGCGCTATAAGTTCATTATTGTATCAACATTATGGTAGAATTTAATATAAAGAAATTGATTTTCTTTACGTCAAAATTTATAGCAATTGTTACTCTGTGCGATTATAGTTACCAAGAATTTTTTGTCAGTGTGTACCGTGCTGGAATTTTTGGTCACTCCGTAAACGTCAACTTCTTCGTGACTGTCACTTCTTCGCTTGTTACGTGGTGATTATAATTACGAGAGATTGGACGCATCGCGTGAGATCGTGTGAGATCGCGAATTTTCTCTCTTGCGCGCGGTTATAATTTCGCTACAGCGAAAATATTACCACTCGAAATCGCAAGAGCGAATGTTTCACTCAAACTTAAAGTACATTCTGATTGCATGCGAATGAATATCTTCAGTTTTGAGTAAAAATCTTCACTTGACGATTTAGTGAAAAAAAGTCACCTCTTGGGAGTGAAAAATTACTCAAATTCGAATGATTCGTTTGTCGCCCCATTTTTACAGTGGAATTTAATTCCAAGAAATTTTGAAAATGTGAAAGTGGAGGAAAGGGAAAAGGAGAGGTACAATAAAATTCAATATAAATATACGTTTCTTTCTTTCCGCGTTATAACAGTTGCTCAGGCGTTCGAATCAGGAAGAGTAAGGCGCACCCTTCTTTGTACGGGGGAGCAAGACGATGCTTTCATGAATCTATTAAAAGTACGAGCGCGGTGGATGGTAGCGCACACGCGTCATTAATAGTCGACGAGCGCGAGTACGGGATGGCGATTATGCCAATCGTCGGCGCTATACGTCGTGAATTGATCGCGTCGTGAATCGATCGTAACTCATAAATATGAAATCGCCTCGCTCTTAGGGAGAGAAATACATACGCGCGCGCGCGGTTAAGCGCCGTTCGTAGCTTGTAACGCGAAAAAAATGCAGCATCTCGGCATGACGGGCGTCGGAGGATTCTTCTTGCGCAATGCGACTTAAGATCCTTCGCGGCGACACCGGCGCGACTTTGCAAAGGACGAATTAACATTAACCGAGCGTAATTCAGCGTTATTTCCACACGATTAAATAATTCGATTGACTAACTGCGAATTCCTCCCGCGTACGGTCGGCTCGCCGCGCGAGTTTCTTCGTAATGACATTAGAACGTCGTAAGCGGCTTTGCAAAGGATGAATTAACATCGTTCGAAGGTAACTCGACCGCATTTTCATGCGAAGGGAAAACGTGCCGCGACGTTCAATACTTTCAAGTACGCGACTGATCTCGATTTTGCACATTAAGAGAAAAAACATGACTGATCTAACTAAAATTAGAATTATTTTTTAGCTCCAATCGTATCTTTTGCTTATTCCAACACAAAAATGGTAGCAGTAATGTGTGCTTATTATCATTAACATTATAATAGAATATAAAAAATATTTTTCTTTATCATAATTTATAGTAATTTTTCTTCTAAATCTATGATCTTATCTATAATCTTTATGATTATAGTTACAAATACCAAACATTTTTTTCAGTGCAAACGGAAAACCGGGACTTAAAGTTATGCAAATTTTGTTGCAAAAACTGAGCCAAATTTAATTAAAAAAATAGATGAACAAAGTGATGTAATCTTACTGAGAGAAAAAGTGGTTGATTTAACTAAAATTATAGTTATTTTTTATTCCAATCATATTTTTTGGTTGTTCTAAGATGAAAATGATAGTAGTAACATGCGTATCATCTTATTGAACTTTTGAGTTTGTTTTACACAAACAAGAAATTAAATATCAATTGAATTCTGCTGAAAGAATTCGAGCGAATTAAAGTTCGCTACGTGTAGATCTGAAATTGGTTTAAAAAATTATTAAAACTATTTAATAGTCAAAGTTGATAATAAAAATTATTATCATTCAAAATTCTCAATCGCGATATAATATAACCACACCGATCGATCGTAGTCGTCGCCGTTGTCGCAAAAAATTTGAACTACGTTCATCGATTACGCGACGCATCAATTAGCCCGGCGATAATTAGTGACAGGCTCGCGTATAACAATCTTATAGATGTATAGGCTATAATAGGATAGTTTTTTTTTCTTCTCTTGCGTCGGCCGACGTTCTTCCGACAATTTTGCGCCGTTTGTGCGCTCGTTCATCCCGAACGACGTCCGTCGCACACGCCGCTAACTTTATTGCATCGCGGGCGCATCCACCGTGTCTACGCGTGCTTTCCGCTCGATGCGGTTTCTTCTTCCGATTGATTGATCGTCGAAGATGGTCAATCGGTTTTTCTCTCCCTTCCCGTCCTCCCGACCCGTCCTGAATCATGGCAAACGATGATTGTTTCACTGGAAAAAAGTTGCACCGCTTAGTTTCCATAATGATCGTCCCGGCTCGATCGGACGATTAATATCGCGTTTCTTGCCTCGTCGGAAAAAGACGCCGCGCTGCGGCGGCATGATTTTCCTTGCGATATCTCCCCGGCCAACGCGCGCCGATCCTGCGGATCCTCATGATCGCGCGTTGTATATTAATTGAATAGTAATTGCATCCGCCTAACCTAACCTAATCTAACCTTCGACGTTGATCATTCGACGCGAGTTCGCCAAACGTGGAAATTATTAATTTAGTGGAGACCGCGCTTAATTCTCTGCTTTCAATCATACTTTTCAGGACATCTACTGAGGAAAAATATTGGAACATTTTTTTGTGGGATACAAAGTTTCTGCGAAGTAAAGTTTATTTTTAAGAAATAATCTGTGAGAAGAAAATTTATACCCCCCACAAAGAAATTTTCAAGTATTTTTTCTTAGTATAGGTTCGTCTAGCAGCTTTCAACTGCTATAACTTTGAAATCTACCATACTTTCAAATAACTCTGAAATTTTGAGATCTTTAAGTCAATATTTTTAGATACTTTTTTTCCAGAGATATAAAAAAACCTCAGTTACACTAAGAGATAAATATTTAGAAGCTTATTTGGGATAAAAATGTATGTCACATAAATAAATTTTATATTTTCCACAAATAAATTTTCAAGTACTTTTTCTCAATGTATAAGATACTTTCAGAAGAAAATACTTGAAGATTGCGATATAAAGTTCATCTCTATGAAATGAAGTTTATTTCTATGAAATAAAGTTCTTTGAAATAAACTTTTATCCCGCAAATAAATTTTGAAGTATTCCTTTTCTCAGTGTAGTAAAACAATAAAAATTAAATTCTCAGACAGATTTTCGTTATTTTGAAATATTTTCGGGCCCTTTACGAAAGTTACCGAGCGATCAAATATCCATTCGAGTCGCACAGACCCAATATTGTACGGGAAGAGCTAATGCCGCGCTTTTCCGCGTACCGTAGCGTTAATTTACGCGGTATTGATAGTCGTTGTATGAGCCCGAGCTCTTGCCCGAGCTTGACGGCGCAACCGTATGCAACCGCGCCCATGCACGACGGGGACCGTCGCGAGTCGCGTACGCGCATAATACAATATCGCGCGGTGCGTAATCGTGCATGAAATGCATAACGCCGTGGCGCGGTGCGGCGTGGCGCGTGACACGATGCGTTACGGTTAAGCGCGACATCGCATTCATAATTAATGCGGATGTGCCGAAGTGACCGGAGTGCCATATCGTCGTCCTTCGTACGCGACGATTCGTAGCTCGTCGCGAAAAATCGATCGCGCTGGAGCGCGTTGCGCGGTACTTGCGAAATGGAAGATCGGATCGTTTCCATTCGAGTCTCCGTTGCCAAAATACACTCAATTCCAGGACTGATCTAGAAAATTACAGAGGAAAATCAGACTGAATTTTAGTCGAGGAAATGTGATTACAATACCTAAGCGCAGACACGTAGGTGACATCTGTCAAGCAATCTTCTTCCTCCATATTTTGCTCGAACGATGAAATTTAAACCAACTCATGGCAACGCCATGAATTTCTTGAAATGGAATCTTACTCAAAACGAGTGAAAGGTGGCAGCATTTTTGCTTGCAGTGGTAGTAGAAGATACTGCTACTCAAAATCGCAAAAATGAATGTTTCACTCAAGTTTAAAGTGGATTCTGATTATTAAAGTGGATATGTTTCTGCAACGATAGAGTACATCGGATTTCAATTTTTTGAATAATGATAATCATTCGACGATTTAGAGTGAAATAATCACTCTATATGAATAAATAATCATTCGAATTCAACACTCAAAGAAATGTTTTGCTGATAAAGTAGAATTCTAAATAGTTAGAATCTGAATGGGTACCATATAGGAGACTAATTGCTAAATTTTACAAATGGTTCAAATAGAAATTCCATTTTTGTCATTTATATCGTTTAAATACTATGCGACATATGCGATATCGCGATGTTTGCTAATCATTTATCCATCTCAGCTAATTTATCGTATCTGAATAATTTTCTCTATGACTGCAAGATTATTTTTTTTTTAATAGAGTGTTTCAGTTCACTTTTCGAGTGAGATTTCATACTAAGAAATTTAAAGAGCTCGGCGAACGAGAATAGAGCGCGCATGTGTGAATCATCGTTTCAACGAAAATACAAAAACCTCATCGTTCGAGAGTTGGAAAAGAATAGAATCCCGTTTGGTTGAGCGCGTTTATTATCGAGTAATGACACACAACGAGCGTCGAAATAAAGACACGCAAAGATACGAGACAGCGCGTGTCGCGCGCGATCGCCATCGTTAAGAAGACGTACAATCTTTGATCCGGCGAGCGGGCAATACGTTCATAGCGCTGCACTCCACGCTGCGCTCCGTGGGTTAACGGGCCGACCGCACCGAGTAAAAGTCAGCTGCAGTTTCGACCCGGCGAGAGAGCGCGCTTTGCCGGCTGCGTAACGGCCAATAACAATCAATTTGCATGGATATAAGGCCCGGCAGGGACAGTCCCCGCGCCACGCAAATAAAAACTGTCGTGGAAAGAGTCACGTCTGGCCGCGTAGCTAACGAGCTTCTCGTATTAATTTTCGCACGGTTGACCCACATGCACGACGACGAACGTACGAACGAACGACCGACCGACGACGGTGAAGACGAAGAAGGAAAACGAGGAGAAGAAGAAGAACGCGTGCGTCGGTGGCTTTCCGGGTTTCACGTACGACAAAGACGAGGAAGACGACGAAGACGACGACCTTGAAATGTTTGCCGGCTTAAAACGCCTTTAAAACCGGTATCTAAACACACCATTGTAGACGCGACGACCGTCGGCTTTTATTTGAATAGTCAAGTGTTAGCACTGTCAGAATGTGCTCTCGGAATGGTCGTCAGGACTGCGAACGTTTTTACGAGAAAGGATTTCCTTCGCTCGCTTGTGCCCACTTGCGAAACTTTCTTTAATCGAGTGCTAGTCAGTGATAGTCTCTTGTTATGGAATACAAGTGATTTGAATTGCTTGCGGTTACAACAGTGCAGATAATACTTGATAACTTGCACCACGAGAAGCAGGTTGGTTAAACGACGATCCTCCTTGATCTATTATTTCTTAAAATATAGGAGTGTTTTGCGACAAGATTTTGAAGATTTCATATATTTAAATAATCTTTTAAATCCATATTGAGAAAAAATGTGCTTGAAGATTTATTTGCGGAGTATAGTGTTGATTTCTATAAAATAAAGCTTCTTTCCGTCAATAGACTTTATGTTTCATAAATAAATTTTCAAGTATTTTTTCTCAGTGCAAAAGCTCGTGAGGATGACATGGAAATTTAAAACATTTGTTTTCTCGCAAACGTCACGAAAATACGTGAATTTTGTTACTTTCATTTTTTTTTATATCGCAAGAAGAGAAAACTAGGAGTTTTTCATATTGCTCGTTTATGCCGGATTCCATATCTAATTAGTGGACAAAGGTAGTTTCTTTAGAACAGTCGTTACTCTAATTAGCAGTTAGGGCTGAACATGATAGAACAAATATTTGGCTAATTGCCTGCAGTATTTAGCTTATATGACAATTGTAATGCCGTTTATCTGCCTCTTGTCGGGTTGTTCAATACTCTTGATCATTAAGAGTTCAGTTCTCCGCTAGCGATATTTCATTTATCTGCCATCACCGGCGTCGTAAGTTTTGCGGTCCGCGCGCGTCGACTCGGGATACCGTTGCATCCGCGTAATAAATTGACCATCGATCAGGAGCAAGAAAATTGCACCTGTCATCGTCGCAACACGCGACGACGCGATATCATCTCCCCGCTATGGACCGGCGAATAAAGGGGCGCATAATAATTTCGGCATCGATCTTAATTTTTCACGTATTCGTCACGCCTTCGTGAATCTATCTCAGTGTTCCGTCGTGAAATTACGAAATTCGGGCTCCGCCGCGGCGCGCGATGAACGTGATAAATTCGGCCAAATTGCAACGCGGCGGAATCAAGATAATGGCCGCGGGAAACTGATATTTGTAATTTCTTATTCAAATTTATCTTCATGATTTTGTGATCCTTCCCTCGACTCCGCTCTCCGCCGTCCTCCTTCTCTTCCCTCTCTTTCTTATTGAGGGCCAAATTGAATTTCGCACAAAATTTCGCTTCCGCACGCAAGGCTATAAGGCGACATATCTTCAGGATTTCTCCTGTCGCATCTCTGCGAATTATAATTCAGTATTCGCGACGACATATTACGGGAAAACTTCGCGCACCCGACGACATTTTTCTGAATACTCGTCATTTCTATCAGCAACCGCATGCACGAACTTCGAACACGAATTTCGAAATTCACATCAATACTCGAGAAGTTACGAGGCTCGAGCATCTCGCATTTCTTTCCACCCTTATCGTTCAATCGGGAACAGCGCCCGTCGTTCGCTCCTTAAATCTTCAGCAGTATCGCCTCCTTGCACATGAGCAACTTGCTGAAACCGCCTCGAAAGAACATTGGGTGTCCCGCCGTGCGATCAGATAGACTCGGCCTAATTCCTTAATACTGCACTCGCGATCTTCTCTGAGGTCTTTCAATTTTCGATATAATTAATTCATTAATTATGTCTCTCATTTCAAACCACGTTGAGACACGAGATGAAAGATATTATTATTGATGCATCCGTACATTTCTCCAGCTGCATTATAATTGAAGTCCGACGATAATTTAAGTTTTATTAATACATTCGCTACCACAGTTTATTTAGGGAATTCTCTCTATAGATCGCGTTACATTTGTTTTCATGTAACTGTGTAAAACAAATTTGGTTTATTTATAAAATACAAGAATATATAAGAAAAAATGTTATTGTCATACACATGTGACGTTGGTAGCGAATATATTAAGTAAAATTGCAAATTTTGAGTAAAGACAAACTTGAAGTGAGAGATTGGTGCTGCGCACATGTGTGACGCTGGTAACGAACGTGTTGATATTCTAATATTTGAGTTCTGTGGGGTGTAGAAGAGTGCTTGACTAAGCTTTCTCGTTGGTGTCGACGTTTCGTGAATATTTCGCTTCACCTCTTCAGGGAGAGCAACTTTGATGAAACTTGAAAACTTTTCTAAAGGAATGAGATAAAATATTGAAAAAATGTTGAAAAAATAAATTTACGAAGGACGCGGCGCCACTCTGACGCGCCTTTCATTAGTATTCTCGATTTCCAGTCTAATAACGATTTGTAGGATTGATGGAAAGTGTAGAAGTGGTGTAGGACACCACATGTATATCGTGCGGCACCGTCTCAGGTAGTATCGCGGTAATATCGGTCACACAACGTTTTGTCCCGGCGAGCAAGAAAGCGAGTGGCGCTACCGTAACGCTGCCGCGGATTTATCGGGCCGCACTTTTGCAGTCGATTTACACGGCCTCGTTCCGTATTCGCACCATATCCGCACCGCGTCCGCACGCGCGTGTTAATGCAATAAATTCTTTCGAGTTTAATCCCCGCCTGAAACGCCCATAATGAATGCACATGAGATTTAAAGCCGTCGCGAGACAATAATTCAAGCGATCTAAGTCCCATTTTTTCCATCTTTACTTTCCCATCGATCATTATTCTTTTATTTAAAAAATAGGTTTCTTCTCGAACTGTAGCTCGACATTCACATTTAGAGTGCACTAATTATCGAGTGTATCGCGATTTCACACGGAGAGAATATTATAATTTTCTTTTCATACACGGGAGAAGTACGGTGTACGTTACCAGCAATATTTGGTTGTGTGAGTAGTATACTTGCATCGCTCTAGTTATTTTTGTGTAATATTACGTGTTTTGCCCTACTAGACAGAATTAAACAATAAACCAGGATCAAATACTAGAATTCACATAATTCATTCGCCGCAGCGGAAAAGTGTGCGTTAAAAAATGCGAAGTAATTTTCACAACGTAGTCGCATTGAGAAACACGAGAGTTGTTATCCTCGAGAAACAGGCGATTATTCCTCCTCGGATCGCCCAATGATCTGAAACGGTAGCAAAGTAACCGTCGGACGTACGGCGCGAGTCGATTCGTCCCCCGTAATTTCTCGCGAGCCTACCAGCAATTACGCGATCCGCGAACACGCGCGTCCGCGTCGACTCGCCCGTGATGGCCTAATTAAGCGTGTCGAAGAGCGACTAACGATCGCGCGCAAATTCATACGAGGGCGGCCGATTCGTACGCGATATTAATCGTGTGCCGGCTGTAGGCGGCTGCCGGGTATTTCAAGTCGCGCGTAAATCTCGCGACCGGCATCTCTCCTCGTCGTTCGAAGGAACTTAACCCGTTCGATATCCCGCGAAGCTCGCCCTTCACCGAACAACCGCGGGATTCCACCTCGGGCGCAACCTTCGTCGCGTTGCGCTTCAGGGACGGGCGCGCACCGTCGGGATCACTTTTGCGCGACGCTGTTCCACTTCGCTCGCGCTGCAAGAAAGAAAAGTTGACGCGCGCGCGCGATTTACGACGTCCCCGCCACACGCCCGCCGCTAAGTTCTGAAATGTTTGACGGTATCGGCAAGAAAGATCGTTCTCGTGTGAAATATTCGAAGTTGACGCAGCGCTTTCGCAACCTCCGACGTGAAGTTTGTCGTCGAGTAAGTCTCGCGCGAAATGAACGTCGCATGAGCGTGATCCATGTGGACCTAATTAATGTTCCCTTTTTATTCTTGTGCAACCATGGAACTTAAATTGTGTATTTTTCGCGAGCAAATACGGTACGCATTCGCGCGTACGAATATTTTCGCAAGTTAGCTGGGACAGCGCGTGAAAATTTGCAATGAGAATAGAATGTTTTAGTATTTGTAGCTTACAGTCGCATACGGAGAAATAGTTACTATAAATTGTGGTCAAGATAACCATTTTTTGTTAAATTCTACTATAATGTTAGCGATAATAAATCTTATATGCACATTACTACTACCATTTTACTACAAAACGGTCGGGACTAAAAGTAACTGGAACTTTTATCGGGTCAACCATTTTTTTTCTCTCAGTATATCTTGACGGGCAAACACGGTCCTTAAAATATTCCGCGGTGGTCTTGGAATTTCCTGTATTGGAAGACATTTGCAGTGCTTCCTTCATTAAACATGTTATTTTTGTTGCCGACGAAACTCGTATTTTATGCGAAGAGGGGTTGAGCAACGTCGATGCAACATTGTCTTAATCCCTCCTCGCTTTTCTCGGTTGGTCATAAATTAAAGCGCGTGTCGCGGGCTGATTTAAAACTCGTACTTCGTCGTGCGGTCAGTGACGGCTTTCGTTATTTGTACGCTCGCATTCTGCCTGCATCGCATTGCATCGTCGAAGGAAAAAGCGTGCAGCAGGGAGTTCAGAGATTTTATCTTATCGCCGCGCGTTTAAATTTCGCCGTACTTAATTTTAACGTATAAACGAGTTTTTGCGCGCGTAATAGGTATTAAATCACTCGGGAGTAGATCGAGAGTAGGCGGGAGAGCGGGAGAGAGTGGGAGAGAGAGAGAGAGAAAGAAAGAAAGAAAGAGAGAGAGAAAAGATAAAAAGAGAGATAGGGAGAAAGAGGGATCAGCGCTTATTTTTCCTCAAAGTTTCGAGAACGAGATGCTATTGCGACACCGTCCCGATTCTCATTTATTTCGGATGAGCATAAATTAAAGCGCTGTTTTAAAGTCCACGCGACGGCAAACGCGACGGCTCTCGTTATTTGTCCGGTGCACGCTGGTGAACGTCCACTGTCTGGTGGAATGGCGTACCAAGGCTACGCCGTGCCGTTATTACGCCTAAATGTGAGGGATTATTGGTAATCATTATGATCGAGCGGCGTAATGCACAGGGGACGGGACTGCGTCGCAGCGCGTTTTGTTGTCTCGGATAGCGAGCGGCGCGTAGCAGTGCTCGCTTTAATCTTACGTTCAGTAAGATTTCGCGTGCAGCTCGCGGCACTATTGAAAACTTGTTTTCTAGAGAAGCAAATCGAGATCTGTCTCGTGGAAGTTAACTTTCCAATGCGTCGCACGATTTTTCGCGGATGTAGGATCGGTGGAGCGCGCCGCGTTATCAGTTTATTCGCCGATCGCGATCTACATTTCGGCGGTTCAAAGGCCGCGAGCGCGCCGTAATTAACAACGTCCTGAGCTTGTCCCCGGGAAATTTTATGGGCACGATCGGTGTAATTGATATAAACCCAACGCGAAGCCCGCGCGCGGCGAGCCCACGACGCGGCGAATCGCGTACGTGCGGGGTAAGAAGAGTAAGAGAGAGAGAGAGAGAGAGAGGCGGGGAGGGGAGAGAGAGAAGAAAAATAAGAAGAAGAGGAGAAAGAAGGGGAACGACGAGTCACGCTTTTTATCGCGCCGAATGTCAGGTCGATTAATTTTTGTAATCTCGCGCTTTGAAATCTGGGCGCAGCCTTGATTTATTTCGGTCGAGATCGTATGGCCGCGGATCGTGTAGCGCTCTCCGTCTCTCTTCTCTTCTCGACCTCCTCCTCTTCTTCCTCATCATCTTCCTCCTCCTTCAGTTTCTCTCGCCTGCCTCCACCTTGCCGCGCCACGGTGCGCATAAATATAAATCGTACATAATTGATTCAAAGACCGATGTGGGCGAATCTCCTTCGATCAGTAGAGAGCCGTTATTCACGCGGCGACGGCTCGCAAGCCGCAAATCCGACGCGACGACTAGTCGCGCGCGCAATGAAAGCATAAATACGGGACTATTTGCAGAGCGGCACGGTGCGGCGTGTCGATACGAGCGGCTCGCTAAAGTGGCTCGGTAAATGTATCGTCTATCGGTTTTAGAAATCGGCTGTGAATCTGTCGGCGCTGTAATTTGTACGAGCCCCGGGCTGCGTACGTGCGCGACGATTGTGCGCTTCGTAGAGATCGTCGCGGTAGAGACGCGGTATCCGTTGATAAAATCAATAACGCTGTCCTCTCTGTCAAGCCTTCCTTGCTGCGACGCAGGATCAAATGTTTCTTTCTCTCTCTCTCTCTCTCTCTCTCTCTGATTCTGCTGGAAAATAGAAGTCACCGCTTTTACGCGATTTATTTGGCGTGCACGATTAAATTTTCGAATAATCAATAATAACACATTTTATTATTAATTGGCAAAATATTTACAACGTACTTTGATATCCTGTGTTTTGCGCTCATTTTATTCTAAATGTCATTGGCCCCATTTAAAGATTACATAGAACGTTACGAATTAAAAGTCGAGTAGCCACTGAGACACGAATACACCAGTATCTTAGGTTCATATTGATAGTCTTGACACTTGCCTCAAGTGAGATATTCAGATCTGAATTTAAAGTTAGAATTTTAAGTTCCTTATTTTGAATTATGTAATATATGTGACATTGTATATTTGTGATCGCAATGCCGCTCTGAGAAACTCATATCTAACTCTAAATTCAAATCTGAGCACCTCACCTGAGGCATTCACGTAACGACTATTGATACAGACCTATTAATACATCTCGCGGGGGATCAAGAGAGGATAGCTAATAGACCGCATCCTTCTTTTTCCGTCCCGCTCTCCGCCGTCCCTTTCACCCTTCTCTCTGGGTGAGCACCGAAGGTATCGCGGGCCTGGTCGTGCCGTTTCCCTCGTGGCTTTTATCCGGTGAGAAAGGCGAAGAGTCAACTCGGCAGGCCGAGACTATCGCTCACTCCGGCCACGCCGCGGTAGCTGGCAGTTCTGGCAGTAAGTAATTAAGTGCAGGTACTTACGCACGTTTCCGCCGCGTCTCCGCGGCATATGAATAACGCGACTATAGCGGACCCCGCGGTGGGCGTCGATGAGGCAGCGTGCGAATATCCGACACCCTTTCTGTTAAACGTTCGTGTGTAAAGTGAGCCATTAGAAAAGCCTGAGGATCAATCGGCCGCGTTGCGCTACCTTTTCGAACGATTGCGAGAGAAAGGGCCGTTTTATTAGAAGGAGCGCCGATAGATCTCGCAACATATCTATATATGGATCGGTTAGCCGACCATAAATAAAACACTAAAATATCAAATTATTGACATATCCTTAAGTCCCTGTTACTCTAAAGAAGTTACTCTAAAGAAAAATTTGGTTTTTCATGCGACGAGAATTACAGTTAAACTTCTTGCCTACACTCAATGACCCCAAAAGAGAACTTCACAACTAGCTGTGAGCAATCGTCATTGGTCGCAAGAAAAACCAGATTTTTCTAGAGTGTCAATGACTGTACAGGGCAAATATTATAGTTTTCTTTCTTGTCTTGCTAGAGAACATAGAGTAAATTCCGCTAGAAACCCAGCGGATTTCATTAAAAACATAGCAAGTGTTTCAATAGCACATTTCCTAAAACATAAGTAGCACATGTGAAATGAAAGAATAGTGAATTACAGCGGAGAATATCGATCTGTTCGTCGGTTATAAAATCCTATAATAATTTTTATCAGAAAATTCTTTCTATGTGAGAGATAATCAACAATCAAGAATTTTACCTTAAATCGAATCGCCTTGTCGCGGTGCGCGCAGTTCGCGAGTTTCAACTCGCGATTCCAGTGATCGGTGTCATGAAAATCGCGACGCGAAATATTTCACCCGTGCGATGGAGACGTCATTATGATCCGTCCACGAGCGATGTTTCATTCGACTGGGATCTTTTGAAAACGCGCGTGTTTCGCCATGCCTTGGAAATATTTTGCGAAAATGATACTCCGGGACGATAACGTTTGACGCGGCGGCGCGTATCCCCCGGACGTTTGATTCGAGATAACGAGACTCTTAATCTCGCGGTTTTTTGCCGGACCGTGCGCCGACGAAATTCCTTGGTAGCCGGAATCTGCGCGAGCGCGAGAGTGCTCGCCTCGGCGCGATCCATCATTTCGCTTTAATGCGGTAAGCGGCGAGAGCGTCTTGTAACGCCGACGGGCAGATTCAACGAGTCCGGTGCACGCGCGTGCAACAAACTTCGCGAGAGCGGTTCACTTCACACGGATTATAGGTTGCGCGAAAATCGTGTTCATTCATTACGATGCATGTTGCTGTTTTAAGTAATAAATGTCATGCACGAGGTATCTCTTTGGAGAAGGAGGAATTCCGAGGAGTCTCTAACGAGGCGGCGGCCGATAATGTTGAGGCTTTTGTATTTCGAAGTGTAACGCGCTCATTGTCTTCCATCGTTATCTGCGTTTACCCCGTGATTATAAAATTAATATGTTGCACGAAGATTAACATAAATCTACTTCGCGAAGTAGATCGTTATGGCATACTCGTATAGAAATTGTCCAAGATTTTCCCTGCAACATAGATTTTGATTAGAATGGCTAAAATTGGTTATCCCACATTACGATGTCGGTTAGCAATCACATTCTTGCCCCAAACATGTTCAGAGGTTAAAACAGAAAAACTATGGGAACTCGCGCTTTTTTCAGTCAGTAATATCGGTGTATTTTTATAGTATCAAGTAGAGGATTTCATTTTTGTACCAACCAATTGTTGGTACAAAAATAGATTTTTTTATTCAATAGAATAAAAAATCGGGAAATAAAATACTTATAAAATACTTTTTATAAAAGACTTTTTACTGAATAATGGAGTTATTTGGAAAGTCCACATATTTGTATATTCTGTTCTAATGTAAAATAAAGATCAGAAAAATTATTAAGAATATTTTAGGTATAGAATTGTATGCTTAAAACGTTACACTTCTATTCTCATAATTATTTGGGGAAATCGGATTAGAGATCCCAATTGGACCCCAAGAAATTTTCTACGCGAGTGACAGAGGGGCGAGAAGAGTTTGATGTTGGCTACGTCCACGGTCATTACCGATCGTTTTCGCACTATTAACAAACTCGAATTGGTCTCCGATGATACCGAAGGTGCCTCACTGATAGCGCGATTCGCGTCGCGGAAATTTCAGCGGAATGGCAGGCGCAGGTAGACGCGCACACCTGCCCCGACAGTTAGCACTGGCGGCCGTGCACACGCCGGCGCTCTATACAACCGACTCTCTAATTGCGTTCCCGAGTACTCCCGGCACGACTTCCCGAAGACGTAGCGTGTTGCTAACGCGTGTTTACCCGAGGCAGGCAGGAGGGATAGGCCGCGTTACCTGCGCCGACAATAAGTGTAGCGCGTGCTCTGCCCCCGGTCGCTTCCGCGTCGCGCAAGCGAGCGCGGCGAGTCGTCTCGCTTTTCGATCGTAGCTGGGCAAATATTTGACTCGTCAAAACCTCCTCGCGATTAGCTGACGCTGAAGAAAAATGTTGGAACGTGAGCGCGTTACCGTTACCTCTCTCTTGCTCCTTAACTTGGCTTCTGGAGGAAAATTTCTCTCGTGTCTCGTGGAAAATAACCTAGTTATAAGGATAGCTTTATTTTAGGAAGGAAATTAATCGTATGGAAAGTAATTTATTTAACGTCAGCTTTAGTTTTAGTTTTGAAAAGGAAAATTATATTAATAATAATTAATGTAAAATATAATAATATATTATAATAATATATATTAAAATATATATATATATATATATATATATATATATATATATAATGATAATTATTATCTTATTTTGTAAAGAATAATTTGTGAGAGAGTGTAAGTTTCTCTCTCTTTCTCGTTCGCATGATATATTTCTTTACGTAAAAAAAAAACTAGCTTCCAGAGCTAAAAAACAGCTATGGCAGATAAGATGTGTCACTGAAATAGGGACAGCTAATGTCGATACTACCGAAGTTAAATTTATCCGCTGTTTAAACTTAAGCGCTACAGCGAGAAATATTAGCTGCTAGAAATAAATGACTATAACAAATGATTGTAGTTGTGCGGCAAACTTCTTTAATATATGCATACGATAAGAAATTTAGGAATAACTGCCATTTTCTTAGCTATTTGAAATAATGTGCATTTTTAATGTCACCTAATATATTTGTATTTCATAGCGAATGTATTTTAGCTGTCATAACCAATTCTTAACAATGACAGCTAAACGATTAGTCTTTTGACTAAGTTTGAATCAGCTACCGCGGTTTAGCTGATATTACTAAGTCATTTTTCTGTCTGTTTATGATCTATTTTAGAAGAAAAAAAAACTTGAGAGAATTGTTAACTTAGAAATAAAGAAGAAAATTGTGAGAAAGAAATTGACCAATGTGTCATCGAAGCGAGGTTCAACATTTTGGATAAATTTCCCGCGTGCTCTATTCTCTTCTGCCGAGCGTGACGTTGCATTGCAGCTGGCCGATGATCATTCAATTTGCGAATTTTATTGTCTGGCATATATCTCGTCTGCTTCAGAATTAAAAATAACATTTCAATACGCTTAAATTTCTCTAAGAAAACACCACGGTTGAAATATTCAGAAATTAGAAAATAACCGATAAATCGAACATCTTCACAATTTAAAGCACATCCGTTCGGAAAAGATTCGAGTCCGAGAAAATGAAATTAGTAAGATTAGTCTCATTGTGAGAGTTTCTTTCGCAAATCACCGCGTTGCGTTTTCGTCGGCCGCACGATCTGCCGCTCGTGGGAGACATTGTTACCCCGTAACGAGTGCTATGTTTCATAACAGTACGTTACGTTACTCGCCTAACCGCCTGTCCACCCGAGCAGTGCCTCTACCTAATGTCTGTGTACCTAATATACCGACAACGTGGATACGTCCAGAGGAGATATCCATTCCCGCCGCATCGTCTCCTTTGCGGTCCGCCGTGGAATGAGCTTGGTACGATGAGATAATAAGACCGTGCGAGCTTAATCTTGGTCCGCGATTTCCATGGCGGCTCGTCGTTACGAAACGCCGTCGTTGTCGTCCTTGGTGCAGCAGCGCGATGTCGCGGAATCCACCACGTGCTTAACGACCGTTACTTAATGATTGCCGAAACTCGCCGATTCGGCAATCTCGAAATGATCATTCCAGCGATTCTTATTTCTGCGGTACGCTTAACGTGATTGACGCTTTTTAAAGAGTTTATTCATGAAAAAAAAACTATACTCTCATAGTATTTTTTTAAAATGTCAATTCTCTTGAATTTTACTATGTTCTTATGCGTTAAGTTGTTGTATAATTTTAAACATTTTCGTTTAAGTGAATAAACTTGAAGGCTCGACCGAAACGTCGTCCGTAGGCGGACGATAACACCATTATTTCGAATTTCTCAAGCAAGAGTTAGATCATCGTCCGCCATTTGTAGGGAGGAAGTAAATGAGTGACTGAAAGAGAAGCAGCGTGCCACACGTTATTTCAGTCTTAGAGCTTCTCTCTCACTTCAAAATTAGAGTTTCTCTCACGTCAGTCCTAAAAATGGCGGACAGAATGTGGATCAATCAGGAATCGTCATGCTTTGTCTTCATTGACCAAAGGAACTCTACTATTATCTGTAGAATCTAAATTTAATGACATACACGAACGTTTTTCTCAAAATGGCTTCTCTTCCAAATCAGGACGTCGCGCTGACGTTCATCAACGATCGCGCTATATCTTTCCTAACGTAATGAAATGCCGACGAGAGCTTGGCTTAGACCAACAGGCTGAGTCAACTTTGAGCTCGCGCTGTATTTTTCAAATTCGCAAACAAAGAGCTCAACGAACGAGGAGACCAAACTGCTTGAACCGACACCCTCGATTCGATACTGCGCGTTAATGCGAAAGCCGAGTACGAAAGCCACGCACATCTCGACATCCTAGAAATCGCCGCTCGTCTCTCGTCGAGAGTAGAAAGAGAGAGAGGAGCCCCCGGCTTCTGGCGCTTGCAAAAACTGGTCGACAGAATTCCACGGTGGATCCGCGATTTATAATTAATTTAATTTTGCCGCCGATCGCAAGTCCGCGCCGTTTAATCTTTTTGCCCGGGGTTTTGGATAAAAGGAGGCAAAGATCGAGTGTTATCGAGCGACTCCCAGGCTTGGGTAGACCGACTCGCCGCGGCCGATTTGTTCGGCTTTCACGGCGCTCCTTCTTTCCGCTCGGTACAGGAAAGGAGAAGGCGGAGTGGATCCTTATAAAACGATCCGACGGCCACGCCCGCTCATCAAGAGCTCCTTCTCGTCTTCCGAGCCTTTGTTTCCCCGGAGTCCGTTAGTTACTCAGATTAGCCGCAGAAACGAGCTCGTTCCGCATCCGAGGCGATCTTCTCGCGGACGATCGCGTGTCTCGCATCCCGCCGCAGCCTGACCGACCGATCTGACAACGTAATAACACGCGTAAAACGCCGCACCGCCGCGAATGAGTCGATACTCTGTCTCCTCGTGGACACGCGCGATGTCCTGGTATCGTCGGGATAATGCCTGCGGAATTCTCTTCGGCCAATTTCACGCGTTTCGTTCTTGCATAATCGAATTTGTCGAACAACAACGTTAGGTGATTCTCGTGAGGACGCTTGTAACCCTTTCGGTTGTACTTTTTTTGCTGAGGAACTTCAAATATGTACATGTTGTTACATATAGCAGAGTAAGTTAAACAATATTAACGTGAAATCAATTTTTTACTGTAGGATACATATAACCAAACAAAAAGCCCAATGAAAAATTTGCATTATATCATCATAGCGAAATGTCGAAGAAGATTAATGATTTCGAATCTTTCAGATAAAATGAAACGATTGTATTTTAATACCGTCAACATCTCATAGAACAATGTATGCACCACATTGATTTGTGATTTCCTGCCGTCCTTCGCGCATACATTGTTTCATGAAGTTATGACGACACACAAATATAATCGTTACATTTCACCAGAAAAATTCGTGCAACTCGATAGTTATTCTATTTTTCTAGTGAAATTTCACTCTAAGAAATTTAGATAGTGTTACACAAAATTTGACGTATACACAAAAATGATCATCATACGGCGAAAATCTTCGTCATTGATATCTTAAGTATTTTATTCCACGTGCATATCGCGACCGTGCGCAACGAATCGCGCGCTCGGCTCGGCTAGATCGATCATTAAAACGTTAAACGCTTCGCGATAAGACGTCGCGCGCAACCTGTAATCGGTCGCGCACGCTATTATTTTCCAATAAATATTATCTATAGCCGCCGAAAGAGAGTCGCGTGCATGGAGCGAGAACTATCGGCGAGAACACGTACTGTGAGAGATGGGTTATCCTTAACTATACCACAATTTACAGAAAGGGCCCTCAATATTCAATCAAACGAAGTCTTACGGAAAGGTATCTAAGAGCCTATACGCGGATATAATAGTACAATGAAATCAAGGAACTTGATGTATTGATAGTCAATAATAATGTCTAATATGTCTCATATGTTTCGATCTGATTCTCTTCGGAGAAGTACAAAGTAATGATCAGTGTGAAAAAAAATGTTAGCGATATTGAAGTCCGGAGTCGGATAGACGGCGAAAAGTACAAAGTTCTGCGAAATTATCTAAACTAAAACGAGGTGATTAGAGATGCGAGAAGTATGAACAAAGACAAAAGCTAACAGGCGCTTCTTCCTCTTTGAGTTAGTTTTGTAAATTGTTTACTTTTGCCATTATTTCTCCTTAAAGTAACAAGAGTTTTGAGTTTTATTAATTTATTAACTGCGGCTAATTACGCCCTATTGCTTTTTACTTTCTTTTTTAGACTCATTCATTTATTTTCCTTTATCGTAATTCCCGTTTTGCCGCCTACAAAAGATACCTAGATATCTGTCGCAGAAAACAGAGTTGCGTATGGTCAAGGCTGGAACTGGCAACTGTATAGTTAAGGCGTCGCCCTTTATATTCCCAGTCCGGTGCGATTTAGCCGCCGCGGTCGTTAGCCGGCCGATACACACTGCCGTAAATACATACACCGGCGCGGGTAACGCCCAGCTCTCGCCGGACATTCGTCAAGAGCGGACGTAGCGCGCGATCCGATAATACGTCCCTTAATGATCGATGAATGAATCGGTAATTATTCCCCCGTTCACCCTTCCTCACCTTTCCCTCTTCGCCTCCTTCCTCCGGCCTCCCCCTCCCACACCCCCTCCGTTCTTTAACGTTCTCCCTCGCTCTTTCTCTCATTCGCGAGACGGTCAGTCTTCTTCTAGACGGCCAGTCCGCGTGCATAATCACGGCTCCAGGCCGCGGCCGACACCTGGCGATATTTTTTACGATTATCGCCGTGGCCCATTGTCCACCCGTGATTATCGGCTCGGTCCGGCGCGTCCGCCGTTAGCGATTTCTATACTACTAATTAACGGCGCGCCGGTGAAAAATACAGATCCCGTGTATGCGCGCGCGCTTGAGAGCCTGTCAATATACTTACGCGCGAAAAGCCGCGCTCGCGCGCATACCAAACGTTTTCGCGGTGTCGTTGCTTCTCACCCCCTCTCCTCCCTCTCCCCGTTGCCTCGCTCTGTTCACGGCAATATTAACTGCGATTCCGCCCCGGACCTGAAAATAGATTATCAATACTCGCGCGGTCGTTGCGAATGGCCGGTAATATGAGATCGCGCGACTCGTTATTCGAGATTTATAATTGACTTAATCTCTTTTTCTCTCTCTCTCTCTGTTTCTCTCTCGGCAAATCGAACCAACACACGCAGCCGCAAGATACATCGTCTCTTTCGCGGAAGGTTTCTCAAGCTTCCTTGGCCGAGTCCGAGCCTCGTGGATCCCCAGTGTTTCTTTTTATTTGGATGAGATCGCGGCGATTACATTGTCGAATCCTGCAGATTAGCGCGCAAAAACGTATTTGTGCTGTGGGGCAGACGAGTTTTTGCGCGCGCGTATCCGCGCGGCTGTTAGCCAGTAGAAAATCACTAGAATTATACACGCGGCCTGGCCCTTTTCTTCTCTCCGGTCCGGCGCGACCAACGAGGCGCGCCAGAGCCTGCCTTATTAAATTGGCCCATTAAGTTGCGCGAACTTCGACTCGCTCTCGCACGTAAATCTCGCATTCGTTTGGGACCGAAAACTCGTCCACCTCGAGAAAGAATCGTCGTTCTCTCTTTTTCATTTGGACGAATCGCTTTCTCTCTTTCTTTTTGCTGTGTCAATTTCTTAATAATTTAATGTACCGTTATCGCGATATTATTCTTGCAAAAGTTGCCAGTAAAACAGAAGGTGCTTCGAAGTTCACGATGTATGGAAAATGGCTTGCACACATTTTGAGAAAAAAGATGTCTAAGAAATAAAAAACATTTGTTTAGCGGATACTAATAACATTAACTTGCACTAATACTTGTTGCGCTGAAAGTATTTTTCAAGTAAGGAAATATGCATTTTCTGAAAACCTTAAAAAATATAATGTTCTCTTACATCCAAATAAACTCTTATTTCTAAATTTATTGTCACATCCTGTACTTTGTCACTTCGACTCCTGTCATAACCGACTGCTGTGTATGTGCATCAGTAGCGGCTCTGAATCGCAATAACTTGAAGCGCTGCAACTGTACTCGACAAAAAATGTATGCGAACCGTTTTGCGACTGAACATACGTTAGCAGCGTTGCAACGAGAACAAATCCTTTAATTGAATTCACCCAAGCGCGCGTGAAGGTTTAATTTCCGAAGAAATCCGGAACGCAGCTCGACTCGCATGGGCGGCGTCGAGTGAAGGCGGATACCTACACTAGCGATGCGTTCCTTACACATACATACATTCTTTATACAATGAACTCTGTCTGAAGGTGCCTAGAGCGAGGATTGTTAGCAGCCGAAAGGAAATTGGTGAAATTATGTGCACGGTGCGGAAACTAACTTCTCTATTTCTTCATACGATTATGAAGAAAGAGAGAGAAAGAGAAAAAGTAAGAGAGAGAGAGAGAAAGAGAGAGAGAGGGGAGAGAGAGGAGAAGAGAGGATAGGAGAGGAAAGAGAGAGAGAGAGAGAGAGAGAGGGGGGGAGAAAGAAAGAGATAAAGAGAGGCTTCCTTGTACCGCTCGGTGCGTCCCACGAGATACGTGACAGTATAAGAGGCACGACACGGTGCTTATTAAACCTTCCCCCGATATCACAAAGTGGTTGACCATCCCGCGGAATTTCCCTCCGTGACCTTCCTCGACCGGCGAACGTAGACGGCCGGGTGTTGCGTGTCGGTCGGAAATACGGACGGTGCTGCGTCAGACAAAGGTCGTAAAATGCATCGGCGATCGATCGAGGACGTCGTTCCCTCGTGCATTACGCGCACGCGTTTTCTACGTGTGTTTGTGAGCGCGTGTGCGCACGCGTGCACATGCATGTACGCGCGCGCGCGTGTGTGTGTGTGTGTGTGTGTGTGTGTGTGTGTGTGTGTGTGTGTGTGTGTGTGTGTGTGTGTGTGTGTGCTTCGATCGTAGATGAACGATTTCACCTGTCCGATTATAGACCCGTCGTCACAGCGCGGCGCGCTCTTTTCCCGTCGCTTTTAACGTGACGTTGCACTTCACATGCGCCGCCCGGCTCAACGCGTCGGGATAATTGAAAAGCCAATCGAACGGTAACGTAAGCTTAACACCTCGGGATCTAGAAACGCGCTTACAGCATTAGGCGTATTAAATCGTTAACGATCAAAGTGACGAGCGAGGCCTTGGAAAAAGTACGGAATCGTTGCGATCGTGCCGCGTAGCCCCGGGGATTATAATGGTTCCGTTAAATTCGAGTCTGTAAAGTGCGCAAGAATGTCTTTTTGTAGAAAGGATTGTTTTTTTTCCACCTTCGCGCAGCAATCATAAAGGAAGAATGAAAATCTTTTCGGGATTACAACGCTGAAAACTCACTCGCAAGTTACACTGTACACTGAAAGAGAGAATATCCAAATCAAAAAATATTTATTTAGTGACTACTAACTATTTGATTATACACTATATAATTTGATTATACACATATTTTTGCACTAGGAAAATATGATTTTCAAATGAAAAAATATACATTCCAAATGAATCCAACATTAAAAAAAAGTATCTTAAATAATTTATTTTATTTAAAAGAATTTTTAGATTTGAATAAATATATTGTAACAGCATATACAGTGAGAGAAATGTGATTTCCGAGTATAAGAATATATAGATTCTTTTTCAAAAGCACTGCTTTTTAAAACAATTGTTTGTTTTGCTTGAAGCACAATTGTTAGGGAGACTTAAATGAATGTGTATTATTAGTATTTATCAAATAAATATTTTTTATTTCTAAAACGTTTTTGCTCTCAGTGTATAAATAGATCGAAAAATCTGTTATATTGACAGTCAAAGGTTTCTCGAATCGTGAAAATCGAATGTACGGCATTGAAGATATACTAGTGAGTCTCGGTGCGCGCCAACAATATCCCCTACTCTGTGAAGAGCGCAGTTCCTCCCTCGTTAAGTTTCAGCATCTCGCGCCGATATACACCCCCGCGTGCACGTGTACGTCCGACTTAGAGGCCGCGGCTCTCCTCGTACATCTCGCGCTCGGCACTCGCTCCTGGTGCTTGTACAGCGCCGGTACCAGCGGGAGCTCGGTTCGCGGTAACGTGTCGTCGTATACGTTTCACGAGGTCGTTTCGCGGAAAGTCCGACGAGATTGCCCTCTCCTCTCTTCTCCCTCTTTTCTCTCTTTCTCTCTCTCTCTCTCTCTCTCTCTCTCTCGCACAGCTTGTCGCTTGCGTTGCTTACCTCGCGGTTGTACGCCGATATCGATAGCACCGCTAACCCACAGCCGCACGTAGGAGTCTTTTCTACGTTTCATCTTGGTGTGCTCGATAACAACGTAGTCCTTGCCGCTCTACATCACGAGCCGCGGTGCTAACACAGTCGTCGTTCTCGCCGAAGATCTTAGATTCGGGACGCTCCGACGCCGTTCGCTGTATAATTGGCGATACGATCTCACCGGATTTACGAGAGAAATAGCGGTCGCGCTGAGCGCAATGCGCCGGTGCGGTGCGCGCCATTTGTCAAATTACTCAATTGCGAGATCAATAATCTGGCGGAATTATCGTCGCCGTGTAAATCAAAAGCCTCGAGTCAGCGGCAATCAAGGGCGCCACTAATTGTCCGCGCTGCATCGATCGAGAGTCAACATCAGGCTGATTACCTCGTCTTCGAGCGCTTGGCTCTGAAGTATCCGCGTGTCTCTCCTCCGTGACTAATCTCCGTCTATTCGTCGGCCGTTCGTTAGACCGTGTACGCGTCGCGTTATCCACGAGGAAAGTGGCATCAACGTGCCGTCTATCGATTATTATCGACGTGTACAGAAATCACGAGTGTGTAACTACGCTGCCGCATACACGCGAGTCAATCTTAATAAGCGACCAACTTTTCAGGGGTGAGCAGAGGATACCTAACGCGTGTCAATAGCCGTCTGTATCGATCATCACGTACGTGAAATTGCGCGCGTGGCATTGCATGCGCACGTTGCTCGCGGGAAACGCTCGGCGTAACGCACACGGTCGAATTACCGCCGCGTTATGCCGCGGCAAAAGTCGAGACGAGCGATGCGTTGCGAAAAAATGATTTTCGCGACCACACACGCGAGACACGTCGTGGCGCCTCGCCGGGCCTTGGAGTGATTATAATTTCTCCCGTACATTAAAGCCCGTACTTAGGCGTACCGTTAGTTAGTAATGCCTCACGCGCGCTGCCTGGGTTTCCAGGATTTTTCCGCCGGAACATCGGCGCGCTTAGATTACTGCAATCAGCCGTAACCTATCGGTGACTCGCGTCGATGTGAGAGAGTGATGCGACACCGCGGTCATTACATTAACCCGTGCGAACAATGCCTTTGCTTTCGGGCGAGAAAAAAACTGGCGATTCTCGCGGAAATCTGTGAAAACCGGCGGATATGACTGAACATTCTCGAGCGCGTCGCGTGCGCCGCTGGGTCGAAACGTCGCAATTTTCTTTAGCTGTTAAGAATCGATTTCGAAGAAAGGAGTTGTGCATGTTTGTTCTTGTTTGTACGTTCCTTCTCAACTCGAGAATATTTAGAGACGTTAAGATGAAATTTTTTATAGTTTGTTCAGTACGTTATCTACACGGTTCTTAGATCAGCGCCATTATCCGGATTTGTCCAAGTAACTTGGAAATTTCATTACTTTCTTGAAAATTCGAAAACATCCAGAAATGCAAGGCAAAACTATGTCATATTTAATGTTTTATTTTTAACTGACTTCACAAACCAACTTAGCAAATAATTAAAAAGCACGTGATAAAAAGTAAAAACTTCTACCTTAAAAGTCTCCACCTTAAAAGTCCCAAGAAGCCTGAAATAATTTTGAATCAATATTCCGCAATCCTATCCTGATATTCTAACGATATTAGAACTCGGCACGAAAAAGATGAATTAAGCAGGTAACTAATGTAACTAGAGAGATGAATAATGAAAAAAGGTATGATTGTTGAACCAATCAGACGAGTTTTTGCGCCGGTTCTGTTTAGTTAGGATTGTAGGGAATATTATTTTCATATAATTTCATGCTTGTAAGGTTTCTGAAGGCGGTTTATTTGTTTTAAATCCTGAACTCATTTCTCAAACCCGATGGTAATTTATGAAGCATTCGCTTAAATTGCGAGTTTCGTTGTCGCTGCGAAATGTCGGAAGAGAAGGCTGTTTTGACAGATGAAATCCATGGTTGTTTCAAGGTTGTCGGGCGAGATTACGCGGGGAAACAGTCCGCATTAAGTAAAACGGGTGTTATTTTATTAGTGTATCAATGTTTTAACAATGGAGCTGTCAATCCATCGACACGTCGAGCTTTAACGGAACACGGCAAATCGAAGAAAACGTATAGCCGCGCGGAGAGATGCGGGATAATTGACGGACGTATGTATGCGCGCGTAGTACTCTTTTCGTGAGATCACCGACGGACGTGCTCGGCGACCTTTAGGGTCAATGCTGGCAGTGACTTGTGCCACTTTCACGCGACGATAGAGACTATCGATTCTTCGACGTTAAATTAGTCGACCCCATACGACTTGGTGTCGCCGTACTAGTACCTCGAGTGTTCCGTGTAAGTTCGGATACGGCTGTTAATTTCAGCACGAAGCGACGGTGACTCTCGCAGCGCTGTTTCGTCCTATTTCGGTCCGTGATTGTCCTCGTATCGATAAAGTCCTCTCGACCTTATCGCCGGCATGTGAGCGTAAAAGCAGCGACACGATCGCGGTAATACAAGCGCGGGAATATCGGCGAACGAGCTACGAAAGAACAAATATATCTACACGGAGAAGAACAGTACGCTTGGCCCATGCACGAATTTGATTATGCCAACTACGGATTTAATGTTGAAACAAAATTCGCGATCGCAGTTGTAACTTTCATTATTATTACGCAACGCATCGTAAACAGGTCTTTGTTGATTCCCAATTAACGTGCGTAATTGCTCGGAAAAGACGACGGTATCGCGATTGAGACCGACCGACCGGACCGCAACCGAACGGACACTCGATACACGCAAGGTCCTACACCTCACCTGGCAGAAGTCAGAAGAGCGAACGTGGCAGAATGCGCCGGGCGCGGCTCCGCCGCTGATTTCAGTAAATTGCATGCAAATACACGAACTACCGGTCACGCACCGTGGAATAAGATCGTCCATTAGCGGCCCCTACTCCTTTCGCCCCTCTATCGAGATAAATAACAATAATTGCTCATGGATTAACCCGGTTGGACGCGTATCAGAGCCGGGAACGTCCGTACTGTATGAGTCGTGTCGCTATGCGGAAGCTTGTTCGTGAAAACGTCTGCCCGTCTCTCTTTATTTTTCTTTCTCTCGGAGCGCGGTGCTTTGATCAACGTCGGACGATGAGCAGAGGCCGATTGAGGTGAAATCGCCGTGATGATCGACAACGTTAGAATAAGAGCACAGGTACTTTGCGCACACGCGCGCGCGCGAACGAAGCGTCAGAGGGTCGCGGGTTTCTGACAGTGCGTTGGACTTCAATCGACTAAGATCTCCTTTGACTCAAACAATCGCCAAATTAATAATTAATTAATTGTCACACATATAATCGCATGTAAATTAACCAATTGATGAAATTAATGATTAAGCAGCGCATAATCGATCATACACTAACTGATCAAAGTTTGATCAGTAATTAATCTCATCAATTATTGATGAAATTATTCGTGATTTAGTATACGACGATCGATTAATTTGGACTATTGATTTGCCAGTTATCTTAGTTAAAGAGAATTTTAATCGGTCGTGTCCAACATCGATTGCTGATTGGCTGTACTCACTTGACTGCTGACTAGAAATTTATCCCATAGTCCTGATTAGCTTGACCGCAGTCAGTTATGTAATTTGTACACTGAGAGGAGAAATAGTTGTTCTAATTAAAATTATAGTCATTTCTTACCTTAATTATATCTTTTGTTTGTTTCAACATGAAAATGGTAATAGTAACATGCATATGAGAGAAGTTATTATCACTAACAATTATAGAATTTAATTTAAAAATGGTTTTCTTCATCATAATTTATAGCAATTAATTCTCTATGTGATTATAGAGTTACAAATAGTAATATATTTTTTTTTCAATGTATAAAGTCATGTTATCAAGTTCTAACTATTGATAAAATCAAATTAATTAATAATCATGATTAATAAGGTCCTGCTGTGTTATATGACTTGTTAGGGCTCGATAAATTTCTAGTCGTGCTTCTTTTTCTCAATGCGGAAAATTCGAGAACGAGACAAAGTTTTTGTTGCAAATTTAAATATTGATTCTTTTATTCCAACAGGAACTTTCTCCTACTAGATTCGCGATTTGCGCGTGTGTTGTTACTTCGAAGGATTTCGCAGCTTCAGTTCGACAGCCTGTAAGCCGCGCGTTGTACCGGGACATTTTTCGCGACACCTGTTGCAGGCTTAGTTTCTCTCACTGATAAGAAACGCCATATTGCGGCACATTTCCGTTGGACGTACAATCCCGCGAGTGCTTAACGGTGTGTAAAAGCAGAGGAAATCATAGACTCCCGTAACAAATGGGCGACGAGTCAATTGCCGATTGATCAAGATTCCTGGATTATCTTGCCGCCCGATACTTGATTCGACTTATAAAATTCATTACTTTATCGTGCATCCTACTTATCCGTGACTCGCCATCGCGAGCCACTATGCAAAGAAATAAAGAGAAAGAGAGAAAGGTAGAGTCCTCGCTACTTCGCGTGATGTTCCATTCTCTATGAGTCGCCCGCGCTGGTAGGTAACGATCGTATGTGCTAAGGCGCCAAGGTACGAAGGCGACAGGCGTGTCGTCCTTGAACATCCGCACCGGTTGCGATGCAACTCGGAGAAAAACGAGGGGTGGAGAGGGAAATTATGATTATGTCCGCGCCAATCCCGTTTCGACGACCGCCGCCGCCGACTGCGAGTCTCTGCACCTCGAACGAGCGAGCGAACGTACGGACGCGAGGAGCAATCGTTATTTTTAATTAAGGGCAAGAGATCGTCGGCGTGTCGCGCGGGAACCCGTCCTAGCGGGTACAACGGGCGTTCGTCCGGTGCATCGACGAGGCAGCCGAGAGAGCGGTGCGTGTGCATTAATTGCGAACGGTGTTAATGGCCGGCGTTCGATGCGACGCTCTCATTGCGATCGGCTATCTCGACAGGAATCCGTCGCCAGGCGACGGTAACGATTTCCCATTCGTAAACTTTCCTCCGCTCTTGCGGATTTCACGACTCGTCTCGTACCGTCTGGCGCCGTGTTGAATGTCACTTCGCGAAGGAAAAGAGTTCCCGCGCGCCGTGAAGTCGTTGGGCAACTTTGAGTTTGCGATTATTTCTCCGTCCCCCATTTTCGTGTCCGCGTCACTGTACACCTGAATTATAGAGAGAGGAAAAGAAACGAAAGAACATCTAGGTGTCGTCACTATATTATATTCTCGCGCGATTCCCGCAGCGAGTCGGAATTCCGAATTGCAGGCAGAGCTCGCCTCGTGTGTGCCCGGGCGACGTTCTCGGCCATTTTTCGCCGTCGCGCGAGCTCTCGCTCATGGACGATTAGTCGATTTACAGGGCTCTCTATGGGCATAATTATTGTCCTATTAAAGACCACGGGGAATTGCGACGCGTCCCTACCGCGCGGTAATTACCGCGACGCGATGTCCCCCGCGGCCGCCGTGTACAAGTTTTAACGGTGGCCGTGAGACTCGAAATATATCGAGCGGTTGACGCATAATTAACGGGCCCCCCGCTCTATCGCGTCGATCGATTTGCTCTTTTCTACACGCTGCTTATTAAATAAGTGTTACGCGCCGTAATGCGCGCCGCTGATCGTCCAGCTTAACATCTGCCGGACGACTGTCGGCCGATTCGAAGTTCTAAGGCCGGTAAATTATTTGCGATTTTTAATCAAGAGCACAATTAATTGCAGGCTCTCATTCGCGGATCATTATTCAGCTGTTCGAATTAATTTTTCATGCCAGAAGCAGGTACAGATTGACGAGTAATCGGAGATTCATGAAGCTATGGTTATTTGTCAAATAATGACGGACTATGAATAGCGGTCTAAGAGGAAACTCTTATCTCTTTGCACGAAAGATGTCGAGTGAAATTTATTTATATGCTCTCCTATGTGTGTGTGTGTGTGAAGATTGCACATAGCTTTGTCAGTTATCAACTTTCTCTCTCTATCATATTACTACTATATATTACTATTATTTTCTTAAACTTCTCTATTGAAATTAAAGTTAATTTCCACTTAAGGGAGAAAATCATTTTTTTTTAGACCAAAAAAGCACTATCTATTACGAATTTATTTACAGAAAACTACTGTATGAATTTTATATATGTAATTGAATAACATATTTGCATAAAAAAATAATTATAAATTATTTTTTTAATGCAGATATATTACTTGATATATAAACTACATATATAAAATTCAACCATATTTACTTGGTTGATTTCTTGAAATAAATTCCCAAATATTATTGCTTTTTTGGTTTGAAAAAGTAATTTGCTTCCTTAATTTTCGTAATATTTTCTTAAATATTCCAATCGCAGATAAATTAAATATTTAATATAAAAAATTGAGGAGTGTTGTGTGTATTTTATAACCAAGTTCCAGCGAAATTTTAGTTTCAAATGACATTTACAACTTGCATCTGCCAACGGGCTTTACCGTCCGAAATAAAAATTATTTTTGAGAGAAATGGTCGGTGTATGAAGCAAAAAACGTGCTCTCCATTTAATGGCTCATTGAGAGTCCTCCATATCGTATAATATGCACAAGAGGTAGATAAAGTCATTAAAGGGAGCGGTGTTCAAAGACGTGATCGAACGAGCAACCCCGAAACAACATAATCGCTCGCATGCGCGAAACCCGCGTGCGTGCTTCTTCCTGAATGCGCTTTAATAATTACGCGCAGCGTGACGCACGCGGCGGGATGAAAAATACGAAGTTAACTAGGCGAACACGCGGCGCGGCGTCATTTAGGATCATCGGCCGTGATTTACGGTGGGAAGAGGAGATCCCCCGCCTTTAAACGAGAGCGCGTTTTTAAGATGCGCGAGACAATAGCTGTCTGGAGGGCGCTCGTGTGGGCGTACACGGGTAAACCGCGACCTCGATCGCAGCTCCAGTTTTTTGCCGGCCCACCGTTCCCATGCCGCAATGTCCAATGTTGTAAAAATACCGTTACTACATCCTATAAATTACTTAAGGTTCCCACAGCTCGTCTTCCGCCGCTCTCGCTTCCTCCGCCGCGAGATAGCCAGCCGACGGAATTATCGGATATCTCCGCGCGGAAAATCGTCATCGATTCGCGATCTCCGCGCTTGTCATTTCGTGAATTATACGAGAAAACGTTTCGTGCGATATTTAAGAAGGAATCTTACTTATTCTATTTAAAACAGATTGATATTACATCATCCGCGGAAACGAAACGCAAATGCCTCCTACTATTTTGTATTTTTTCGTAAAGCGAGATATATTGTCGGTTTCACTCACAAATTTCTCAAATACTCCGATTGCGGTAATTGTACTTATATGTTTATTTCGTCTGGCGTAAAATTTCCGCTTTACCTGTTACACGTAAAAGCATAGCCCGTAACATTCAGTAAATACGCCGAAATTTTTGCATTCCGTAATAAAAACGTGAGCGGAGGGATATCGGCCATGTACATCTGCATTCTTTTAGAGTCGAACTGGCCGTAACATCATGTACTTACGTGCTGATAAGTATCGCGGATGAAACGTGTGTCTCGTACGGAGCTTTTAAGAGGCGCAGGAGTAATTTAAGGCCACTGTGCGCGAGGACCGCTACCGAGAAGTATCGCGCAGCGTGCGCGATCGATTCGTTCGCGTGATACGCGTCTTATGCAAATACGCGGAGATTCGTTTTATATCTCGAGGTTTACGCATGCGAAGAAAGAAGAAGAGAAAAAAAGAGGGTAATCGAGTCTTCGCGGCTGAGAGATTCGTCTTACAGCATTTCCTGGTCCCGATACGAGGGGCAATGTGAAAACCAAACATGTCGTAATCTCCCGTGACACTAATAAAAAGACAAAAAAGGAGACGCGATAGTACGGTACCATGCCTTCCTACCGCGGAGACATCGCGGTGTTTAAAATCTCATCAAAGAGAGAATCCTCAGCTTCGGCCTTATTAAGTCTGATGTCACATTGGCGCGAACGTCAGTCCCGTAATGTCACTTGACAATAGCCCACCGCGTCCTACGTCACGTCCCACGTGAAATTATTTCGACGGGATTTTAAATTGCGCGTGTAATTCAACGAGACGACGAGGACACCGGCTCGATTACCGCCGACCCCGCGAACAAACAAGGACGACGTGACAGGGTGTTAAAAATTCAACGGCGGCGTTGCACGCGTCTCGATCGCAACCGATCGTCTCCGCGGATCATCATCCGCGGAACGAAAGCCGCAAGACGAAATTGCGGCTGTTACGGGGAGGAAGGGCGGGAGAGGGAGAGGGAGAAAAAGGATAGGCAGGAGAAAAAGGTGAGCTCGCATGAGCCGGGGCGACGAGTAATCTGATCGGCTGGAACATTTGTATGGAATGTCGAGCAAGTGAGCGTCGCGTACGGCGCACTCCGCCGCGGCTCGTCGTCGGTTAGGTGCACGCCGATCCGCTTCATTAACGCTGCAACGATCCGAAGATAAAGCGGGCTACAAGCCGGGGTGGAGACGACCGAACGTCGTCGGCGAGATGCGCGCCCTTCTAGAATTCTGCAGGAAGGGGACGGCAGAATATCTCGTCTCACTCGTGGACGTAGAAAGTAGAACAGGAAGATGGATTTATTTGTGTGTGGGATTATTCTTGGTTCACACACTTTCAAACAAAACGTTTTGCTGGTTCAGACAGAATTGTAAAAGTCGCAATCGAAATTTATCATCACAGATATTATTACCTGTTGTATCTGTTGAAGAATAGTCTGTAGTAGAATTTGCAGCAGCAGCATTCTAGCAATATCTGCAAGCAGTTTTAGGTAGGTGAGGATCATATATTCTCTTGTCGTTAATCTTTTTTGTTTATCACAGTCAATTTTTAGAAGAAGTGTGACTGGCTTTAATTTGAATGTATGGGCGCTACAGAAAAGAACAATTCTTGATACTTCACTCATGCACGTTGGAGTGTGCTATATGTAACGCGTAACGAGAACTTCGAAATTAAAATCGATAGCGAGAGAACAAGGTCATTAATTAGTTTCGAATATACTCTCGTGGCACTTTCATTTTCTCCTCTCTTATCCAAGTATATCTCGCTGTGTTTCACTGTGCGTTTAAGACGATACATAAAATTCTCGAGAGGCTTTCTAAGATAAGCTCGAGGCTAATTTATTCATAGACTAAATCCTTTCGTCGTCGACATTAATATTCGTTGCTGTTCGGCAAGCGAGATCTCTCTCTCTCTCTCTCTCTCTCTCTCTCTCTCTCTCTCTCTCAGGATTTTTCATCCTCTCGCCTGACAGCTCTCCCGACGAAACGGTGCGCTCGTCAGCGGCTAGTCGATGATTATTGATGGCCATTACGTTCCTCTTCGCGAAGTGGCGACAGTGACGGTTTTAAATGCGCGAAAGCCCGTGTAACTCTTCGCGCCAAGGACGAAAGGCAGGCGGGGGACGCAAGTGGCGGTAACAGCGGCGGTGGCAGCCTGCGGTTTGCTTTCTCGTGCGGAGAGCTGAACTCCTCGTCGTAATTTTAACCGCTTGGGCCATCCTCGGTGTTCCGAGGAAGGCAGGCACTCCTACGTGTAACGTGGAATTTATTACGTTTCTCGTGTTGGACCATCGTGAGTAGTACGTTTCGAAACTGGCTCATCTCGATTTTGCGCATCGCGTCAAGTTCAACATGATTCTACCAATTGGTGCAAAGTGCAACGAGGATTTTGTCAATTAGAGAAAGGCTGATAAGAGTCGTCGCGGATATTGGTGCGAAATTTAAACTATATTTTAAAAGGATAATATTGTTCTAGGAAAGAATTCATATCTTGGCAAAAAAGCAAAAAGGCAGAAGCTAGTCAGAACTTGCATTGATGGTCAAGTGGTAGTCGACAGTTTCTGCTTTTCTCCCAGCGCGAGTCTGATTAGTTTCTGTCCTTCTGTGTTTTGTTTTTCCGCCGAACTGTGAATACTCCTTAACTAACTTTCTAAAGTATCAAACGCGCGAGGAGTTTTTCAACAACCACCGCTTGCGTATATGCCCTTAATAAAGCTAATGTGCCCTTAATAAAATAATGTATTATTATTATTCTATGTATTATTATATGTATAGTATATGTATTATTATTATTCCGAAAGAAACTTCAAATTTCCCACCAATGTCCACTATGGCTCTTATCGGTCCTTGTTGTTGCGCTCGATTGTACATCAGAGAACCCTTCCTCTGCTAATCTTCCTCTAATTTCAGCGATTAGCGTACACTTTGTACATTTCATCCACGCGTATCCCACACAGGGGTTATCGAGACAGACGCGGTATTCGCGCCATAAGAAATGGCGCGCGGCATCCCAAGCGAATTTCAGGGCGACGAGAACACGGGACTCAGATGGCGTGCCCTTAAATGGTCCCGTGGGCTCTCTGCCACGTAGGGCCCATATATCTTGCGCTTACGCGACATCGGAATCCTTCAGTTTTATCGAATTACCTAGACACATTACGGCTAATGAGAGCAATCGCGCGCGGGTCGCGCCTTTGCCGCGGCTGCGTGCCGCCGCCGTCGCTACCATCGAGCGTCGTCGCGTATTTACGTACAGATATAAAGATATATACGCCCGTGTATAACGTATAGTATATAGCACCCGTACGTGTCGAGGCAACGCCGCAACGGCACCTCGGCACCGTCGTCACAAATTGCCCTGCACGCTTTTTCCCGTCTGCGAGCGAACGGCAGGCAGCTTGAAGGAGCCCGACAGCTCCTAAACACGCTGGCGTGAATAAGAAGGTGAAACCGCGATTACAGAAACAGCCGCGCCAATATCACGCCCGGATCCGACCCACCCTCCTCCCGCAAACGGCGTGTTCGAGCCGTTTCTTCGACCCTTTCGCGCGCGACATCCTTCGCAGACACGCGAGAATCATGCGACTGTGAAACTCGATTGCTCCGATTTCTCTTCATGTCGATTTTGTTTTCTGCTTCACGTAGAACTCAAGATTATTTTACGGATTTTTTTTTTTTTTATTAATTGGATATATTCTCTTCGATCGGATGTCGAATCATGAGATTTTCGGGAGAAAAGTAATGCAGACGAGAGTTATATAGCATTCTTTCTATATATTTTGTTGCCATGCATACGGAAATAGGATCGAGTGTAACGTTTAATATTTTTGTTTAACATTAGTTGATGCGAACATGAGCGCGAATTTGATATTAGGCAGTAAATTTATTTCGGAACTATTGTGCTGAATTAATTTGAAGTATTTTTAGCGTTCGTATTCCTCGATGGCCCGTTGGCTAGAGAACATCGGCTTGCCTCAATAAATTCGCGCGATTTCAAGGATATCCTGACCGATGAGAAGACGGATTACCATTAATCTTTTCTCTGCTTCTTTCTTTCTCTCTCTTGTTCTTTTCTTCCGCGCGATTCGTGGATCTTTTTTAACGGCGTGAAACAAATTTTTCTCTCGAGAAGTACAGCAGGTTTTTTCCCCTTGGAAATATGGCGAAGAGGACGGAAAGAAATTCGCGATAGCGCCTTCGTCCGTTCTCCACGTGGCCATTCTGGATCCTTTTGTCGTATCCGAACGCGCATGTCATCCAGTCCGTGTCGGGCTGCTTCGGCTGTTTTTGCGACGATTGATTTATGGCTGTAATGGGATCATTTATTTTCCTGCATAGCACGGTCCCTTGGTAGCCACCATACGGCGTTGTCCCTTTAGCATACTTTGAGCACGCTTTATTCTTTCACACGACCCGAGGCGGCGTCACAAATCGTCACGGAGTCCTTTAATTCAATGTCGACAATGTCCCATCCCTGGGATGACATTCAATCTGGCAACAATGAGCGTTTATCCTTAAATTTCAGTCGGGATAAGAGTCATTTACCGAACATGTGTTAAATATCAGTTTTGAAAAGACTGATCGGATAGTATGGAAACTATCAATTGTTTATACGCTTACTACACTGAGAGAATAAATATTAAAAAAAAATATTCATTTGATAGATGACGTATTTAATTAAATATAAATTCTTTCATATTTAAATAGAATAAATAGTGTTTTTTTGCTCTGTTATGAAAGGCTACGGATTTTAGGAAAATGTATGTTTTCTCACTTAAAACAATTTTTTCTTAATGTGAAAGTACGTATGTGAGTATCAGTAAATATTTTATTATAGTATTCACCGAATAAATATTTTTTACTTTTTAGATATTTTTTTCTCTCAGTATGCACGTCACACATATTGTGACGAAACGACCTCTCTTGAGAGACCAACGTCACATATGTGTGGCAGCAAACATTTTTTTCCATGTCAAACATTGTCAAACTGAGTCTGTTTTATACAATTACATTAAAAAAAAACAACGTGGTCTACGAGGAGAAAGTCCTCTAGATATACCGTGATAGCAAACGTGTTAATTTAAAACGCAAGCCTCATTTTCCGCGATGTGTCTGCTCGCGCGTAAAGTTTCACGTGGAACAAGTAGTCGATAAAAATAGCGACTTGAAAAATTCTATATTACAGATCGCTATTTGCGTGCGCGTGGCACGAAACTTACAATCACGGTTGCCAATGTGCCTCCTCAGCTTGTAGTTACGCGTAAAAAAAAAACAAGAAATAACTGCAAAAGGGGGTTAATCATCCTATTCGCGATTGCCCGGTGACGTTCTCATAAATTTCTAAATCGGGGTATCGTTGTCGTTTATAAAATTATACACGTAACAGTCCGTACTGGAGCATTAATTTGGCTAACTGCCTTATTTCCCTCGGCTACACAATTACGTCGTTCTCGAATTAATAATCTATAGTCTACGATATCCGGTGCATATAGCAGTAAGAAGTCTTTCATTATAGTTCTCCGATTTTCTTGCGCGTACACGTCCTGTTTCCTGGATTTTACGTTGACCTCTGTGTAGTCTCGCCCAATCTCCCCTTCCAACCCCTCCTCTTTTACCTACTCGACTTGTCATTTATCGATCGCGCGACGAAAGTCTCGCGAATTTCATGAGATTGGATATTGACTTGATTTAAAAGGAATTGATTTAAAACGAACTTGAATTTAATGAGTCATAACTTATCGTCCCGAATGCTACATGTGGCGCGTACTTATTTATTTATTGTCGAAATCACATAATGCCAGTGTCAATTTACCGACGGTCCTGCCGCTTTGCAGAGGGTAACATGTCGACGGCTTAATTTATTGCGCGCGCGTCTTACGTAACACGAACTTTGACGTGAACGAGATCGTAAGAAATTGTCGATTGTAAATTGCAAATCGATTATGAGCTAGAGAAAGGAGGATATGACGGACATCTGTTTATTTTCACGGCTTCTCTCCGACGATTTTTTATAAAAGTAGCACAATGCGCTGCACAGTATCGCGTGCCTTTTTGCGTGCGAGATTGACGTTAATTTATCGCACGCCGTCATTACGTAAGACATACCTTCGGCTGCGCCGTACGCGTTCGCACGTGTAACAGCCTCCTCTCGAAGAACAATATAAGCGGAAAAACTCCAGAAATTCAAATTCAGTACATTACAGATCGTGCATTCGCGTGTTCTCGCAGATTCTAATTTGGATAACTACGCCTACGCGATCTATTCTTTTCAACGTTAAAAGAGTATTCTGGCTTGAAAGGTTACAGAAAAGAATACTGGAATCTTTTGCAGGGTGAAAAATCGAATAATGTTATGCTTTGCATATTTTTTAAGCTTTATTTTAAAAATATGTTTTTACTGTCCAAGTAACAAAAAGATTGTATGCTATATCTTGGTTACTGGGAGCTCGCAAAAAAGAAAAATGAAGTGGATAGTGAAAATAATTATGACTCTCCGAGATATCTAAGATGTAAAAACAATAAAAAAATTAAATAAGGTTAAAAAAACATGTAAAGTTTATTCGAATTTTTCGCTTTCCTACAAAAAATTTCGGAAAAGTACCTTTTCTGCGACTTTTCAAGCTATTATAGAATAGTTCCTTAATTTATCACGGCAACTTACATAAGATGCATTGGCGTGAACGCCAGACGGTGCGCGCTAATCGTAATTTGCGTATTAAGAAGGAAAGTACACGGCGAGAACGCACTTGCCTTATTATTTCTTATCTCGCAAGTCGAACCTGCCTCTCTACAGTCACACGCGCTCCGACACGCGCGCGTGTATCAAAGCAATGCCCGAGGCGGATTGTCTCTCCCTCTCGTGCGTAACCCGACAATTACGCAATCTATCGCAATTAACGATATTAGCAAGCAGGCTTAGATCTAATCGCTTCGTTCCCATCGCGGTAATTACCGCGGACGATGTTTAATATTTCACGTGATAATTGCGGTGCCGGTGGACGGCAACACCCTCGGTCTGCGAACGAACCCCTCTGGCTGCTCAGACCCTCAGCGTCTGTTTTTCGTCGGTTTGTGCGTTACGCTCATCATTACACCGACGATTATTACGACGCATGTCGCCTCGGAGAGTCATGCGTCGCTGAGACGCATGACTGAGAGAAAGAGAGAGAAACGACTCCAGGATCTGAATAATTTCGCGAGCGGCGGGCAATTCGCGACTTGCAGAGGGGTTGCTGAACGCTCAGCCGCGCACGCCAACTCGTGATTTGATTCGAGGGGGCGGCTCTCATCGATCTCTCTCGCGGAGAATTCGTTTTTCCGTATTGTTTCTATCGCAGAAGATGAAAAATGAGTGAGCAAGTTGAACTCATCGTTCATTCGTCCGTATGCGTAATTTATTCGAGCTGACGAGCGACGGCGATGCTTCATGCTGCGCTGTAACAGCTGTCTAACTTTTAGCCCTTTGCGCTCGAAGGGGGCGCCGTAGCTTCGCCATTCAAAATTTCCACTGAAACTCGACGAACGGATCCTTTCAAGTTTGAGAGCAGTTTTCAAACTAGCTAATGCTCAACAAAGAACGATATTCTGAAAACTATGAAGATAAACAACCAACGGCTTATTGTGCAATGAGAACTTAAGCCATAAAATTTAATCTATAAGTCTTAAGTCGTAAGAAATTGACTAATCGTAATCGATTATTTTTCTCGTATTTGACTGTGATTGGTCCCGTGATTTTCAATACTATTCTATTAATATCTTTATTATTAATTAAATTAATATCTTTAATATTTATATGTTATATGAAAACTAGCGTTGTTATTTGGGTTTTATCCAGAATTTTTAGCGCTCTTCGAATGTGCCCCATTGTAACGACACTTTATTCCTTAGAATCTCAAAGGTGTCTCAAAGGTGCCACCCTTCTTTTAATTTCTCCTCCTCGCGACATCCGTGGACGTCTATGGACGCGGCGTGATACAATTTTCTGGCTTTCCATCCGCGACGAAAGGAAGAACAGCGAAGATCCCTCTCTCTTTCTCTCTCTCATCCAGCAGATTCGAACGTCACGGATCATTTCGAGAACAGGCGACTCTCGAAACGATCCGTGACGTCTGATTTTTTCTTCTCCGGCCAAGCCGACAGCGAGACTTCTTCGTCCAGCTCGGCCACGCGTGACGACACTCACCGCCGCGAGACCAACGGTGCGTCATTACCTCCGGCTTAGAGAGACTCTCTTCTTCTTACGACATTTATTACCTCCTCGGCGGATCCTTCCGTCCGTCCGTCCGTCCGTCCGTCCGTCCGTTCGTCGCGCGCGATAGCGACGACGGACTACGAGGCCGTAACTCCGGCCGCAGTTTCCGCGGTGGCACGTCGTCGTGTTCAACGAGCCTTCACGAGGCTTCCTCGGGAGACGCGATTCCCGGCGACGGTCATTGTCAACAGCGCGGCGCGGCAGACAATCGTTTTTGCCACCTCCGCTCTGGCTAGGCCGCGCACCGGCTCTCGTCGGGGATTTATGCTAACGCGTTAATAATGATAGGCTTTTTGTCGCGCCACGTTTGCTCGGACGGTCGCGAACGCGCGCGGCTCGTCGTCGTCGTCATCGTCGTTGTTGTTGTCGCGTCCGGCGGCAGCGTTGGCGGCGGTAATTCCGGCTGCTTTATTGGCGTGATCTTCGGGGCCAAGCGGCGTTTTATCGCCGATTAATGGTACGCGACGGGTGCATGGATGTGCCGTGCGCATTAACGGCGATAAACCGAACGCCGTTAAGACGCCGAACGCCGTTAACGTCCGTTATTTATTTCGCCGAGCGCGTTATATCGCCCGGTTGGTCGCCGATTTATTCACCGACGCGTCCACTCGCGGCGTATCTCGCTCGAACGCAGTGCTCGGCACCGTCGCGATTGCAGCAGGAGTCCCTACTTTCGATTTCGTTAATCTCGTTTGATTTGATTGACCTTCGAGTTATCCGTTTTCCTCGAGAAGGCTGCTGTTCCAAAATTTTCCCTTGCACTCGCCACTTTTACCGCGTTTCACGACGCAGTGATGCACTGGTGCGTTGTAAAAGCGCGCGTGAACTGGAAGCGGCTCGCGCGATATGCGTGAGTCGTTGCAAAATCGATCATGATTACGGAACCCAGCGAGAACGGCTGCGACACGGATGCGCATCCGCAAACTGGTCCCAAGCTGAAGGTGCGCGATGTTACCGTTAACGAGTACCGACGTGGCCGGTGAAGTTGTCATGTCCTCGATGTCCTGCGTGCTCCTTTTCTCCGACGCGTCTCTATCTCGCGCTCTCCGGCCGCATATCCTCTCTTTCCTCCCTCGCCTTCCTTCTTCTCGCTCTTTCGCTCGTTCCGATGTCGAATGTTCATTCGTTGTCTTTCTCTTCTTGCCAGCTCTTTCTTCTTCTTCCTCTCTCGAGATCAGTCTGCGTTCGTTCTCCCTTTTCGCGTCTTCTTCCCACTTTCATTCCTCCCGCAGAACGATCTTTCGCGCGCGCGGAACGAGCATTGAATCGCCACCTGAAGTCCGCTCCGACTCCGCCTGCCGCTCGGAGTGCATTTATATCCGCGCGGTATGCGCGCGAGTGCATCGACGAGCACGTCGAACGAGTAACAACGTTCGTGCGCGTCGCGTTCGTTCGTCCCGGCCGATGGAAGATCTGCATTCCTCATCCTCCTGTATCGGAAATCCCACGGTGCGCCGTGATGCACTAAAATAGAATCACGCGGATTTAAACGAGGCCGAGGCCGTGCCTTGAAAAATGCCGGTCGCAGGAGAAGCTGTGTCGCGATCAGGGTTAGGCAAGTTACTTTTTAAAAGTAATTAGTTACAGTTACAGTTCCCTTTGCTGAAAATGTAACTAGTTACAGTTATAAGTTATTGGTTATGAAAAGTAACTCGTTACAGTTACACTTACTCAAAAAGTAACGAGTCGTTACTTTTAAGTTACTTTTTTGGAATGATTGTAAATTATTGTAAATACAAAACTTTTACATTTTAAGCTTTACTAAAATGTAAGAATTGAATTTTATAATTAATATCTATCACATTAATTAGTCAATCCACTTAATAAATTTCACACACACACACACACACACACACACACACACAAATCTATATTTAATATTATAAAAATTTAATGATAGCCTAGTAGAGATAAAAGAATTTAATCATATGCTCCTTAAATACGTTGATAAATTTCCCAGATAGCACAGAGAATTTAAAGAGAATTCAGTCGTATGTTACCAATTCTGAATTCATTTTTAAATGCAAAAAGAATTCTTATCACTGAACTAAACTCTGAAGAATTCTTTTTGCATCTGAAAATAAACTCAGAATTAGTGACACACGACTGGATTCTTTTTTAATTCGTTTTGAATTCTCTGTGCTATTTGAGTTATTAAATTAATATACGATTACTATAATTTTAATTTTATTTTATGTTCCCCAAGTAACTATTAAAATAACTGTTAAAAAAAATTACAAGTTACTATAAATAAGTAACTAAGTTAAGTTACTGAAAAAATGTAATTGTAACTGTAACTTCGTTACAAGTAACGAGTTACTTCCCAACCCTGGTCGCGATGCATGAGGATCTCTCTACTTTCCAAAGTGCAATTAGTGTATTCTTCACCTAATGTGCTATACTTATAATTGATAGTTCAATTATAAGTACAGCACTGCGATCATCTCGCTGATAAGATCAGTTAATAATAGCGATTATTCGACAAAAATGCATTATTGATGCATTTTGCGAGCATAAACAGTGTCATTAGACGTAAGCCGTTAGTTCTATCGTTACAAACGCAGAAAGTTGGATTTGATATAGCGTATAACAAATTTGTTTACTACAGATTTCATAATGCATTATTCCATTCAACATCTATTTTGACGTTAAAGAAAGTGAAAAGGGAAATTTCGGACATCATCAAAGTAGAAATTGTATCATTGGTATTAAATCTACTTTGCTAACTTATCTACTTAGCTATTGTATTGTAGAATTCAAGGTTTAATATAGAGCCAATATTTCGACTCGTAAAGTAACGATTATGAATATGGGCCTATATATTTCTTTTTCTTATAATTTCTTCCTTTAATGATTTTTGGGCTTCTAGTTAAATCATGATGATAAATGGCATTATAATGAGAGCGAGATAGACGCGTATGTAATATTAATATACATAGGACTAAAGTGTAGATCGAAAGCATTCCTTTTGACAATGGCGGTTTATCCAATCTCTCAACTGAGACGCAGCTATTCGAGATTTCGTCTCAGCCGACAAAAGGTTCCTTTGTCGCGTGCCCTGCGCGACGCTTTAAAGGCGGGTGTACACTGGGTGACCTGTGTGATATTTGTTAATAAAATTGGGATAACTCCTGAAATAATTCTGCCAAGAAACAGAAATTGTCCAAAAGAATCTAGTATAGTTTGCCATGCTTCGTAGTTTTCTCGCGAAATAAAAGTAAAGATGTCAATTAGATAAAAATAATGAATAATTCAAAAGAAAGAGAGAGAGAGAGAGGGGGACAATATTTTAACAAGACAATACCTCACCAAGTGAAAAAAGTTTTTAATAATTTTGTTAAACGAGGAGATTAAAGATGTATATATCGTGGTCGGTCAGTTGACAGACCAGGAAATTGATACGACAAAGAAAGCAGCTAATGCATCTCTGCAAGTTGCATACTCACGTGCGCTGCCTCGTTCCTAGTATTTGAGTAAATAATAAGCCATTATGTCCTCTCACAAGTATCTGCTTGAAATAGTTCGTTCACATCTTTGGAACCAGACAAAATCCCCGTGCTTCTCTCCCGCATATTCTTCTTCACCGTCCGTAGTGTATACCTGCCTTCACGTGAAAGTGTCACGCTAATCCTTCTTTTCTTTGGCTACGACACTTTTTCCGTCCGCTCATTCGTCAAGCGGAAAGACTCGCTCGAAACTCGGACCTCGACCAAACTTGACGACGGTCGTGTGCTCGAGAAAGTACTTCGACCTTAATGCGCCTGAGAAGCGAGAGCGGCTAGAAAAATTACTCTTACGGTCTGTTTGGATCGTCGTCGAATTTTTTCACATCCGCTGACGTTTCCAAATTATGTTTCCTGGTGCGAGGAAATCGGTTCCCGAAAGACAAATCTCGACGAACTGTATCATCCGTTCCTGCACTATGAGAAAAAGTCTTGCTGTAATTTAACAAAATACCAGTATCCGTAATGAATGGTTTGTTGATGTGGGATAGCGAATGATCCTGTAGTGGGAACAAAATAACTAGTTATTTTCAATTCGCTGCTCTAAGCAACACTTCTGTAATGGAGACACAACTAACCCAGCCTAAATAGACGAGAACAAATATAATTTGTACATCAGGCAATGTATGTTTGTTAAAATAACAAATGATGAAAAATGATTTGCAACGGTAACTATTCGATCTGTTTCTCTAACGATCACCAGATAGTAAACGTGCTTTTGTTTTGATAACCAAGAAATGGTTGTCAATGTATCGTTAAACATACAAATCTCTTGAATGTCTTTTATAATCATTCGTCGACTCCTCTTCTCTGTGTACGCTCTATTCTCATATTTGGAGTGTGAAATCTCCCGCTGTTTCGACCTGTGTCACTCATGCGACTGCTTTGGGATTAAACAGATCGGAGCGAGCTCTGTAGGTCGGCTCTTCGAACTTATTGTCGGAGCGCGTAGCGTGGCTTGTAACCGTGGCTACGACGCATGAATACAATATGAGCATTAATAAATCTAAGCGAGTATTAATGCGGGCTTCTGAGCCTAGGTTAACGTGTATGCGCGGCACTTGTTACACGTCCGCTTTGGTAAAAGTCAACGGACGACCACCGTTGTTACCTGTCCTCGGCCGCGGACTGCCAACCCTGTGCGCGCTCTGTGCACGCGCTTGTTCCCGCTCTCGTTGTCCTGTTTCCGGTACCGGTCGTGGCTGGTCGCGGGAACTTGTCGCCGCTTGACTTGCCTGGAGTGTCTCGAACGCGAACCGCGGCGTCGCGACTAATCGCTCCCTCGTACTGTAATGTTCAAGACGTCTCGCTCGAGACTGCTAGTACTCGTCGTTAACCTTTTGAGTGTTATCTATGGACGCGCACATATGTCCGGCAAATATCATTGTAGACTATGCATGCATCTGAGGAATTTCCTTCGCTCATAAGGGAGAGTTGTCGAAATCATACCGGTCTCCTGAGCACCTCATCAATTTCTTTATTATCATCGAATATGAGCGACATTTAACGGTAAAAGTGAAGAATAAATGAGAAACATAAACAAGAGATTTTTCGTTTATATCATATTTTGTGTTTGTTACAAAATGTTTAAAAAATCAGGTACGATTGATGAGGTACGATTTTGGCAACTATTCTCGACAGAAACAATAGTTAACAGTTGCTGCAATGGATTACAGCAGTCTAAAATATCCTACCTTTAGTAATCGTTCAGTTCTAAGCCCGGCAAGAAATTTATCTCATAATTTTAATCAGGTTGATTTCAATCAGTGATTCGGTAAAGGCATCAGGTAAAGATATCAGGTTGCCATGTTACGTTATATGATATATCAGAGCTCGATAACGTCACCTTACAACAAACAAATAACTGATTGGGATCAATCTGGACCAAGGTTGAATTCGGGAAGTACACTCGAAGGGTTAAAGTTACGCTCTCGTAGCACCGTCACAAACGAGAGGTCGTTCAAGCAATTTTTCCTCGACGGTTCATAATCTTTCCGCAACGTTCGACATTGCGTCGGAATGTTAGGCTTAACGAGCAAATGAAAATTCGCTTACTGCACGCGCTCTGTCGGGTAGACTCCTCGGAGACGTGGATCTATAGGTCGGCGATGTCTCCCTTCGCAATCGGAACGCGCGGCCTCGCGGCGCTTTCCTCTCAACGTGCCTCGACAAATCGATTTAGAATCACCGCTCGGCACGATGGTACACGCACGCCGACGTCGCGGCCACCGGCGCGCCGTACGCTACGTGTGCGGTTGTAATTGCGGCGAGTAACGCTGCAAATGCATACGTAATGCGCTACCGAGCTGTCGCGCGGTATCATTACCGCCGCGAATCGGATGATTTATGCCACGCCGCGGGTATTCGCGCGCTATGCGCGCTCCTCGCATCATTTTCGCTCGCTCGCTCGCTCGCTTGCTCACACGTGACTTAATTGTTTCATCGGGGTGCCACTGCCTGCATCGCGACGGCGGGAGCTGCGTGAGCAGCTCGGATCCTCCGCTGCGGAGAATTCAATTCTTCAATCAGGAAAGAACCGATCCATAAGAGTCGACGCAAGGTATTAATTGCGAACACTTAATTATTATACAGTCCAGTCGAACGTTAATCAGCACCCTTTTCAAGAGCGACATTCATCATCAGATCTAATTTGTAAGATCGTCTTAAGTTCATCTTCAGATGCTGCATTAATTATTTCATTGTCTACGGAGCATCTGAAAATAAACTCAAGATAATCTTAAATGTAAGATCTAATTATGAATATCGCTCAAATTTGGTAAATGTTGATTGATCACTCAACCCAATCTCTGAGAACGGTCAAAGCGACGACCAAAACATTCAGTTGATTCCTGAAGAGTGCTGTTCAATATCTCATGCTCGATTGAAGTGTAATAATTGATTAAGCCGAGAGCTTTGCTATTTTTATTGGTTTCTCAATTCTTCAGCTTTCTTTGTTCAGTTCAGTATTTGCGGTTGTTTCGTGGTATTTGGCGCTTCGTTCTCAATGTTTGCTACTCGAAATTGCAATTGCTTGTGCGGCAAACGCGCGACACAAATTTTCCACTTTAATGATTGCAATTTCAACTACCAAATCTCGAAAATGGACTGTAAGACGTCGAGAATACTGGACGATCGATTTTTCGGAAACATTGCGATGAAACGAAGGATTGTTCCGAACGTATTCAAAGACTTTTATCGAGGGAAACGGCTTAGTACAGATAGAACCGCGATAGCGGCTGATAGAATCGCGTGGAACAGTCGCGCCGATGGCAGGTGATATATATCGGGTCGTGCGTCGTATTACCATTACAATGGTTTACAATGGCGTATCGGCCAGGATCTCGGATGGGATACGTAGGCACCATCGGCGCGCGGATCTCGGAAGCCGTTTCTTCTCGAAAGTGTCGCTATTCTTCGCCGCAAACGCTAGGCGCGAGTAAACGTTGCTGGTAGCAACGGTGCAACATCGTTTGAACACATTTGAAATTCTTATTATTGCTTCGCGGTGCAAAAGAACTATACACCAAAAGAGAACATTATTTAACCAGATATTTATAATGAGTTTATGATGAAAACCTGATGATTTGCGAATACGTAAACTTATGAAATACTTGAAGCAAGTAACATTCACTCTGCGTGTACAGACGGATATTCTATTTTTACATATAAAAGGGAATACATGTAACGATACGTGCACATCGCGATATGCGTGACAAAGCCACCGATTCTGAATTCATAACTATCCTTTTTATTTCACAGAACAGCACGCCATAAAGTATTTCTCGTTAAGCGCGCGCCAAAGAAGAGAGTGTCGTTAAGAGGTGCGCGGTTCGCGCGTCAACGTCGTAACTCCCGTACACCCGTACTCGTCCGTGAACCAGTTGAGTATTTTGAACGCGCATCGAACCGGGGGAGAGGAGGGGGGGGGGGCTGATGGTCCCCGCGGCAGCTTGATGCCTTCCGTTGGTCCTCACAGCCGGGGGACGACTGGTCGCTCGCGGTCGGCCTCTGCGCGGGGCGTTACGAGTTGTAGAGCGTTGTCGTGACGACACCTAGCACGGCCACCTATTCCATGCATTATGCATCTAATGTTAGTTACATGAGGTATACGGAGGCGCTAGACCCATCTTCCCAGGGCCCCCGAGTTTATAAGGTCGGACGCCGACGACGTGTCTACCTGTCGTCAAAGCCTAGGTCGTCCTTTTGCCTCCTCACCTGCGGGGCGGTTTTAATGCCCGAGGGTTAAGGGACTGCACGTCTGGCGACGTAACGCGACGCACGCGGACGGCGACATTTCCGTTTCACCAGCGCGCAATCACGAATTTCATTTTGTCACGCGTTTACAGCCGCGCGCGTCGCGTTCCTCATTAACGAGCTGCGCTCGAAATAGGCGCGAGACATACCTTTCAATTTTCTTTTTTGCTTCTTTTCGCGTGATGCAAATTGTCAGTGCCACTTGTCGAAACGTTAGTTTTTTACGTAAAGTTAACATTTTATCGACGACTTATCTCATCGAGAGAAAGAAGTGCTAAGAAATAAAAACAATATTTATATTCGGCGGGTACTGTGTAATAATATACTTACTTATATAATAAGATATTTTCTAATATTACATGTGAAATATTTTTCAAATGAGGAAGTGTACAGAAAACCTTAGCTTTTCATGAAAGCAATTGTTAATTCTATCTAAATATAATTCCTATATAAATAAAATATTAGTTCTATATATATAAAATATTCTATAATATAAAATTAGTCCTATATAAATAAAATATAAAAAATATAAAATATAAAATATAAAAATATAAAATTAGTCCTATATAAATAAAATATAAAATTAAAATATAAAATTAGTTCTATATAAATAAAATATTCTATATAAATAAAAAGAATTAAGACTTAAATACATATGTTATTAGTATTCATTGAATAGATATTCTTTTTTTTAGATATTTCTTCTTTCACACAGTGTACAATTGTCGATTTTAATGTACGGTTAAATGAAATTTCTCTCAATCATCCGATGCTGCGAAACTCTTTTACGCTTCCGAATCCCCTCGTTCCACTTCTGGCCGCGTTGCCGGCGACGCAGGTGTAGCGACCGTCGGTGGTGCGGCGAACGATAAAATCCCGAAGAGAGGGAAAGAGAAATTCGAAAGCGCGACGAGAGCACTCTCGTCGGCTGGCATTATCGCGCTTTATCGTACAAGTTCGCGCGCGCGCGCGGAATGCTAATTAAACGCGCGCGATTAGTTAGCGGCAGTTAATTATACAGATTAATATGCAAACGGCCTTCCTCTTTCTCTCTCTGTCTTTCTCTTTCCGCGGATCTCCGGGCGCGAAGGTGTACGACGTGCTACGCGACCGTAATCCCGCTAATACGCGGCGTGTTTCGCCACGTGGGCCTTTGGGTCGAATCTAATCAACCCGCGCTCGAATAAGAGATACCGGTAATTAATCTCGCAGACTCCCCCGGCGGTGATTAAGAGCGACGCCGGGGTACGCGCCAGTTAAGGAGATTTCCACTCGCAAATGTGCCACGCTATGCGGCATATACGGCCATGTTAAATTCGACGCGCGATTTTAAAGTCGCGATTTTTCAAGATTTGGATTTTTCAGCGCGTCTCTTGTTGTATTGCCGCGATAATAACGATAAAGTCATGAATTCAAAGTGTGTCTGTAGATTTGGATGCAATGTGGATTTACACGGGACGTCGAATGAAGGTTACACACTGAATGAAACATACACACTGCATTGACTGTTACTTGTTTTAATTATTTTATAAGTTTATTTACCCGCAAATCTATCATGAACTTGTCATAAGCATCAAATTTAAAATACATTTTGAATCCGAATTATTTCAGCACTTCAATTGGGAATATTAGATTAACAAAAATTCAGCTTGCTTACTTGCATAGAATCGAGCCAACTATTCTTTCGATAAAATTTTATGATACTCTTGTAAAGAAAATAAATTCTTCTTTTGAGTACATTATAATGAGTTTTTCCAAAACTTGATGTGAGTATGTTTTAAGACTGTTATTCAGAAAACATTTCTCGTCGACAACTTTTACTTAAGAGAAGGAAAGCAAGCTGAGTAATCACTTTTCTTAGCAACGGAATGATATTATTCTGTGTGTATTCGTTCGTTCCGTTTGCGCGCATAAGAAGAGGCGCTAATGAGATTCTAAGAATTACACTTATGTTACTTTTGTGGTAATTTGCTCCCCGATACGTAGATATTAAATTTGCTTTGAAAGGCTAATGGGGTTTAATTAGGCGTGACGATTGAGGGATTAACTCATGAAGCGAACTGTGCACTACAAGTGGAAACACTAACGGATTTATTCTGTCGTTGTTTATTGTTGAGCGGATCACCGCGCTTGTAAAACACAATTTCGCGAGCGAACGATCGATCGTTGAGCGCTCGGCGAGAATTACCTGTCTTTTCGCTCGCTCGCTGTGATAGGTGGAATTCCACGTAGTATGTGAACGACTCGGACTCGGACTACGAGACAAAAACCGAACCGAGCAACAACGCAAGCGAGCGTGTGCTCGGGCCCGTTGCACCGCTACGAAGACACAGCAGGATGACTTCAGAACTCTTTTACTTTTATTGCAAAGCGAGCGCGCATTATGCCGAGTTAGGCAACATTTGCGAAATACCGCATGACGCCGAGTTTTATATATCCGCCGGGAATGTGAGGAATTCGCCAATTTTGTAAGTCAACAGTAACTTATCGCAAGCAGAAATCCGGATTTGGCAGTGTCGCTGTTTAACATAATTCAAGTCGAATTAATTATATTTTACCATGAATAGAAGAGATGCATGTTGTGTGCGGAGAAAAAAGATTTTGTTGGACTAACCAAAATCCTGATACACATTGAAAGAAGAAGTAGCAAATATTTATTTGATAAACAACAATAGCATATTTATTTATTCTAATATCAAATAAGAAAATATACATTTTCTTCAAAATTTGAAAAAATTTGAGTTTTTCTAGAAAGTAATTGTTTATTCTATTTATTCTAATAAAAAGAATTTAGACATAAGTAAATATACAGTTAGTGTACCTACACCACCTACATCAAATAATACCTACACCAAATAAATATTTACTAATTTTTAGATATTTTTTCTCTCAGTGTAATATGAACAAATCAGAAATTCCGGTTGAAACTATCAAAATTCTGTTCAAGTTTTCTGGTAACTTCAACTGGAATTTTCTGGTTCGTTCATATTTCACCAAAAATTTGGTTAATTTAATCAAATTTTTTTCCGCGTGAGACGCCAATTTACGGGACACAAAAATTTCTAGAAGTAAAGAAAAGAAGACAAAGTCTTAAACAATTCGTAGCCTTTTTCTCGCAAAAGTGTACCGAGCGTCTGAACTATTTGAGACGGTTTTTTTTAATTCAAACGACGAGTTTACCATACGACTAAATGAAGTGTCGCGCACTTACATAAATCAGAAATGAAGAGCGCTCATATCGTACCGATCTCACGTGTACCCACTCGCCGTGACGATCGCCGGTTTTGGTCGTCATGTCAACTCGGTTAATTATCGCTAATGAAAACCAATTAAAGCTCGTCAATACGCATTGCTGAGCGGAATCATCAGCTATTGCGAAAGACATGGACCGACTTCAAAGACTCGCCGTCGAACGAAAAACATACATACTCACGCTCGGATCCTTGCGGACGTCTATGAAAACTAGATTTCACGTCGCCGCTGGAGGAGATCTGCTCCTACGCGATAATTCAAGTATATATTTCTTATGTGAATACAATACATGAGATTACGTTAAAAAAATCACGCATTTAATATCTAATTTATAATAAATGTTTTTTTGTTTGGTAAAATTTCTGTACGGTAAATGTCCAAGTAATTGAACACGTTGTCTCAATGATTGAAACAATATATATATATATATATATATATATATATATATATATATATATACATTTGAAATTTTTGAAAAAGCTTCTGAAATTTTGTTAAAAGATATTTCTTTATGCCCTAATTTGTAATGAGATATTTGTAACATATTTAATGAGCAGTCAGTGTAATTGAGTTCGTACTCAGTAATTAGGACGTGAATCATTTTTCAATTCAATTACTGACACAATCCGCATTGTTTAATATATTTCATTAAAATTATAATTAATATTTATTGATTATTTTCTTTTCTATTATATTTTTTAATCATTAACAAGCCAAAGCTTTACATGAACGCTACTTTGACTAGTAATTCTACAAATTATTTATTGATAGAAATGTAAAGCATTGAAAGTATTTTCTTATTAGTTCAGTCGTTCGGACATCTACTTTACAATGAACTTTTCTTTCTTTTTTTTCGGTCAATTTTGACCAGTGGCTTATAGGAACGGCAGCGCGATCGCTCGATACTTCCTCGCACCGTCACGATAATAGTGCCTCGAGGATAGCGTATGCAAGGTGCGAAAACGTTATCGATCACACACCTCGACGGGTGCTTTCTACGTCGCATCGAATGAATCGAAGGCGCGTTGCCGCCGCCGCTTTTGTTGCGCCGCGTTCACTTTCACCGCTATTATGTTTCGAATATGAGCCAAACTGCTGGCCCCCTGGACTCCTAGCGCGAGGAGATGCCGTTCTTGCCATTTGCGACTGCATCTCGAGAGGTGCCGTTGATATCATACGGACAGACGCCGATCCTGACGTGTCAGTACTCCGACGGGACGGCGGTGAGCCAGAAGTATCATTACGAGCCGATTACGCAAATCGTGCGCGGGAAAGCTCGACAGTGCGAGAGCGAGAGAGAGAGAGAGAGAGAAAGAGAGAAAAGGGGGAGAAAATAAGGCATAAAATAAGTGCCCCAATTATTAAACTAATAAGAAAGTACAGTTTTTTATTTTTATTAATCAATAATTAATGGATTGTTAATAAAACTGATGTTTACATAAAACTGGTTTGCCAGCAATCGGAAAATAATAGGAAATAAAATAATCAATAAATATCAATTGTGATTTTAATGAGATATTGGATAATGCTGATTTTGTACAAAGTAATTACTGAATAATACAGACTCAGTAATTAAATAGTCATTAATTAAATAATTAAATATTCTTTAAATAAAATGATTATTTTTTTTAGAAATATTATATACAAACATATTAATGTTCAGTGTCACTGGGACAAGCTTCAATTACTGAGACACTCGTCTTACGTGGAAAACACGAGCGACAGATAGGAACCCTCGACGAGGAGGCGAGGAGAATGAGGTAATAAAGATTGGTAGAAAGCGCAGGCCGTCAATAAAAGCCGACACTTCCGAAGGTGTTGTCGATGATACTTGTACGACGGCATCGTATCATTACCACATCGTGGTGGGCACCAGCATTGGCGCTACCGCATCGCGTGAAGAGCGGACGCGGTGTGAGCAACACGACGGTTTCTCCCTCCGTGGCGTGCGCGTGCACCTCCGTTTAATATATAGAACCGATAATACACCGTGAGGTATCGAATGTTTTCGTATAATTGCTACAAACTCGCATACGTCCACTACTTATCCAAGTAGCTCCTCTCTCACTCTTTTCCCATTTGCTCGCCGATTTTATGTGCCTCTTCACCTCTATCAGACATATAAAGGCAGATTAAGATTTTTTATTAATATCTAAGGAAGAGAAGGAGGCGGCGATAATGTGAGCGTATTATTGGCGAGCGTTTAAATGTGAATACAAGAGAACATTCGAATATCTTTTCACACTCTCGCGAAAACGTGTTAAGAAGCCGGCGATATAAATTTTATCTCGCCGCGGATGAAATCATATTCGACATGAGTTAAACAAATCTCTCGCGACGTCTCGTTCGAGATCGACGCAGATCTACGCGGCGTAACGTGGCCGTGTGTGTGTGTGTGTTCTGTGTGTTTCTACATCGTACAAACGGTGTGCGCACGATCGCGCGCGAGGTGCAGGAAAATTTTAAAGGTCGCGTCCACGCCTCCTCGACTCCTCGCTCGTTCCTCACCGCGAAGTCGCAGCCAGCGCCGACCTCTCCGCCAGGATCATAACTAACCAACCTGTCGGTGCACCGTCGTTGTTTATGAAACTCGCCGGCAAAGTTGCGCCCCACCGATAGACGGTCGGCCGGCAGGCAGCCGGTGCATCGCGACTCGATGCACCGAGTGGGAGCCTCGTGAATATTTATCGCACGCGTTCCCCGCGCGACAGGACGCTATCGGTTCGCGTCGAAGGCCCCCGGTGAAGCCGGCGAAAGTATATTTTCCGTGCGGAATTTACGTTACAACGGACACCGTACGTCCCGCATGAAGCAATGCGCTCGCCGACTCTCTTTAGAAGAGAGAGCACATGCTTCGCGCCGGAAAGCATGCCGAATTTCGATGCGTTTCATTATATATTTTTCACTAAAAAAGTGTAATCGTGGCAAAAATTGTCCAGATGTGAAAAATTAATTGGGCGGATAAACGCCCAGCTAATCATCGCGATAACGCAGGTTTTGTATTTCATCAATAATAGATGATAAAAGCAGAATTTATATCTGAACTGCTTAGCTCCTTTATCTGAGTTATTAAAAATTTAGCCAGAAAGTCTTTTTGTGGCGCTCATTCAGACAAAACCAAATTAATAGTTGGCAACAAGATCCGAATTCGTCCACAAGTATCGTTAAAACGTTGCTGCTGGAAATTCTACGTACCACAGACAATTTTTTAATAGAACAGCGATTAATTTTAACTGTAGTATTTAGAATTCTACTTACATCAGTAAAATATTTTCTTTTGGTGTTACCTATAGTGATTTCTCAACATCTTCTTACGCTCCAAAAAATGATCCTACAGTCATATAGCGAAAATGAGCTAAGATCAATGAATGACTAGCAACTACTGCGATATGTTTTGTATTTCATTAATACAGATGGTAGAAGTAGAATTTTTATCTGAACTATTTATATACATGTAGCTTCGGAAATTTTTTATATCTGAACTGTTACTTCAGATATTTTTATCTGGACGATTTAAAATTTAGCAAGAAAATCTTTCTTTATGACTCCCATCCACATTTAGATTAATAACTGATAACGAGACCTAAATTTGTCTGCGAATATTATTGGAACGCTGTTGCTATAAATTCTAATACAGATAATTTTCTAGAAGGTACAAAAAACAGCAATCAATTTTTACTGTAACATTTAGAATTCTAGACCAGTAGAATATTCCTTGGTTTTTCAGCATATCTAAATTCGTTGTGTTCAATCTCTTTTTTCCTTTTTTTTTTTTCTTTTTTTAATTCAAGACATATGATGTTTTCAAGCCAAGCTTGAAGTCAAACACCTGGACTCGCGTTGTTTCGAACACAGCTGAATTTGTTCGCCGTGAATTTCCCGCGACCGTGGAGTCGCGTGAAAATTTTTTTAGCGCGTCTGAGAATAGACGAGACATGACGTCCGTTGTTGTCAGTTAACTTCCCGAGCGCTGGCGTACGATTAAACCGCGACGCATCTGCATTCTTTGTCGCGCGTTATTGTGCATCGTGGTCGCGCCAGACAAGCGCATTAAACGGAACGTGTATTTAAAGGCGCACGAAACGACGGCTATCATTGCGCGTAATTATATGCGGGGGGAGGGCGGGTCGGGACGGAGCGCGAACGACCGGCGGATTCAAGCGATTCCAGTATCTGGTTTCGCATACCACGTGCGGCGCTAGTCATTTTTCAAGGCGTGGTCCCTCGGTTCGGAAGATCGAAAATTGATGTCATTCGTTTCGAGTAGCGCGGCGCGATTAATTGCTACCGAAAAAAAGAAGTTGTCGGTATCATATTACGTAACGCGAAATGGCGTCAACGTCGGGGTTGCGAATCGATGTCGTTAGACGTCACGACGAACAATACCACAATTGACCGTTCATTGTAATCGTAAGATGCCATTAAATGCAATTTAAATTAAATGCGTTTAAATTAAATGCGTTTAAATTAAATGCAATTTAAATTAAATGCAATAGCATATGCAGTTTCCAACTCTTGGTAATTTATTTATAACATAGATATTAATAGCGGACATATATATTCTGCTTGATAAAAATATTAACTGCATAGATTAATATCAGAGTATCTTTTTAGAACTTTTCTGTTAAAAATTTTTATTATTTGTATATTAAAGATAATTTTTTTATATGTATATTAAAGATAATTCTTATATATAACAGTATAGAAAAATTATTCTTTCTCTCTCAGAAGATTATTTTCAGAATGTATTCTTAGAAAATTTCTTGAGCAAAAATTTTAATAATTTAATGTTCAAGATTAATTTCTCTCAGTAGATACATGAATTAAATATGTTTCAAGCAGCCTTCTTCGATGTCAAAGTGACATCGATATCTATGTGGTACACACACACGATTATTTTTCATATAGGCAATGTGAATTATGTAGAAAATTGAGAATTATATTAAAGTAATGAGCAAAAACGAGTAATTAATTACGAGACAATTATATAATTATATTATATATCTTTTAGCTATTAATTATAAATATATTGTTCAAAAGAGATAACAAATCGCCTGAAAATTTCATTTCATTATATGAGATATTGGTAAATTTAATTCTCTGTAAGAAAGACGTAATTGGAGAATTTTAACTTATTGGATTCTAACTTATTTAAGAAACAACGTTTATAAATTATAAATTTATATCAGGATTCTAAAAAAGTTAAATAAAAATATTAACTTTTCTCAATTAATATTTGTCAAACGTCCTTTAAACGCGGCCATCGATTCCATCGATTACTCATTGTCTACATAGATGACATCTCATACATAGTTTACGTTTTTTATCCACAAGTAGACGTAGAGTATCATAGTTTACAGTAGACGCCCAAACCTGATCTATAGTATATTAAATTGTTAGGCTCCCTAGATGTTTCAATATATAACATACAATTCGTACATGAAGTATGAATATGTAGTCTACACGCATATCCGATATCTTCTCCCGAGCATCGCGTTTTTACCATCTACGCTTATTTCGTATTAATGTTTCATATCCCGGCCACGACATTGCTGGGAAGACGCTAGTTGGCAGTAAGATTAGGCTCAAAATTTTGTAAGGTCAATGGTCTTTAGTGTTGCCTCGTCAGTGCATCGGAACACACAGCGTTCCAACGATACGTGTATCCCGCATCGTTTGCCGGATCGAGATGTAAAGTAAACACACGCTTATAAAAAAACTTGGCGACGCCCGAGCGAACCAAAATAATTCGCAGCGAGGTGAGTCGTCAGTCGCCAACCGTTGAGTAAACCAGCGATACACACTACGACGCGACGTACCTGTGTCGGGTTGTAATTCCCATTGGACAATCAAAATGTTCTGTTGATTCTCGGGTTATTTCGCCGGTTTGTCGTTAGTATAGCGTTAATCGACACGCGTATATAATTAAGGTAACCAGATTTCCAGCCCTGAATTCGGTAAACTTCATAAATGTGTGAAGCGGGAGACGGGGGGAGGGGAATAAAAAGATCCGAAAATTATTTGACATTCATTGAAAATAATGACAAATCGGTATCCCGAATAGCACTCGAAAAAATTCGGGACAAAGAGTGAAAAATCGGGACATCTGGTCACCTTAGCTGTATGTGTCGAGAAGGGAGAAGATTATTCCGTAATAATGTACTTATGATATGTTCCGACGACCGTACGTCGTTGTTTTCGGTACTCTAATACTTATTTCCGCAGGAGACTCACAGTACACACGAAAGATGTATGGAATACGGAGTTCATGGCAGTTCATGGCAGTTGCTCGGCATGAAAAGATCGCAGACGCTCGCGTTGTCAATCACGTACACCAAAAGTTCATTAGCGCGCCGAAAGTGCCAAAAGTGCATGAATGTGAACGCGCCAGTGATGCGAACGAGATCGCGCGTCTACAACGACGCGATCTGTACGGCGCGCCGCGGCGGACGCCTTAACTACTTGCTCGAGTTACTAACCACTCCAGACCAATCGCGTTCGTTTCGCACTACGAGGTTGCCACAGTGGTTATTCATTCTAGGCGTTGGTAATGAATTGCGCGAAATGCTCGATCTTTTCGCGCCAAGCAGTAGCCATGGACACACATCGATCCACATCACTCTGCGCTTCTCGTGTCTTTTATCCATCGAAAGTGCGTCTCGTGCGTTAATAAGTCTCGAGAGTGTCGAGAATAGCGATGTGCGATCGCCGGGGCGACCTTATCGTGAAGACGTCGTGAAGACGTCGTGAAGACGTCGTGAAGACGTGATTTGTAAGTAATCTTCTTGTTTCTCCTCGCGATATATGCGGCCGGTGCTTGTCGCGATGTGTCGTGTCGACCTCCCTTACATTTAATAACATAACATCGATTCGCTCAAGTAGCAATAGAATCGGGCGATCGTCGAATTTATTGAACTATTAGAGAATTAGAAATGCGATGACAATCAGAGCGAAAAAGAGAGAGATGCGGAATATTCGGGCGCTTGCGTCGGGTTGTTAGGAAAAGAGATATGGAGAGAGAAATATCTCATAGAGCGTGTTCTTTTTGGCCGCGGCGCCGTTCACATATTTGCGTATATTTTCAGCGCGATTCAACAATCGTGCGATCATCTTCATTCTCGATCTTTCTGCATCGAGCAACTGCCGTGGACACATCGATCGATATCGCTTCGCATTTTACGCGTTTTTAACCCATTGAAAGTAAGTCTCGCGCGGAAATAAGTATCGGGAGTGTCGAGAATTGCAATGTGCGATTGCCAAGGCGTATCGTGAAGACGTCATTTGTAAGTAATCTTCTCGTTTCTCCTCGCGGTATATGTAAGGTGACCAGATTTCTCAGTCCTGAATTCGAGACACTTTATAAATGTGTGAAGCGGCGGGAGGGGGATAAAAAGATCTGAAAATTATTTGACAATCATTAAAAATTATGACAAATCGGTGTTCCGAATAGCACTCGAAAAAATTCGGGACAAAGGGTGAAAAATCGAGACGTCACCTTAATATAATCGAATTCCGGCGTATAATCGAATCCAACATAATATAACCTGACCCGTTCGAGACGTATCTACGCGAGTGTCGCGAGTGGTGTTAGATGTCAGCGCTAATGTCAGCGTTAGTGATTGCTGAAAATTGATATCTTGCGAAACGGGCAGTAGGAAATATTCGAGCAAAACCGTTTCCGCGATTTCAGTTCGCCAAGTTTCGCGCTCGAGAGTCATTGCCGGGAGTGTCGAAAGTAAATCTCGCGCGTTCGTCGTGACAAGATATCGTGAAATAAGCACCCGAAGTCGCGATATGTCGTGAGATGGCCAGTCGGAAATTTCGAGAAATACATTGCGCGCTTTCGTTATCTAGTGGCGCTTTGAAGAGCCAAGGACAAATCAGGATGCTCGATCGGGAAACTGGGACGTGGTCAGCGGTACATCAAGTATTTCTTGGTCAAATTATTTACTTTATGCAGGAGAATTTCGGTCTTAGTACAAGTTAAGTAATTGGACAATCGTTCGTAACATCAGGCAATAACTTGTAGACAGTGTTGTAATGTTGGTCTTTCAATTTCTCTAGCATAACGCTGCGTTAATGCGGATTATATTATGATCGCGCAGTAGACGAACTTTTTGTCACTAATATTTCAATCTCATGTACTTGTTGCCCTGTCATCAGTCACTTTTCATCGATGCATTCTAATTGTCGGAGCTTATTTGTCAACAACGTGTAACGCCGAGAGAAAAAGTATTTAGAAAACGCAAAATATTTATCCGATGGGTACCAATAACATATTGTATTAATATACATATTTTTACATTGAGGACATATTTTTCTTGTGTGAAAAAAATATATTTCTCGAAAATCGTTTTTCATAGGACTATAATATTTTTTTATTCTATTAATTTTTTATTCTATTTAAACAGAAGAATTTAAATTTAGGTAAATATGTTATTAGTAGCCAACGAGCAAATATTTCTTGTCTTTTAGATATTTCTTTCTATGCACATAAATGAGGATCATACGATTACTTACTTAATTTGGTACTAGATAAGTCTCTTGCCACTGTTATTTTGATTACGTATATCTGGTGGACCTTAAGTTCTATACCGATTTTTCGAAGTTTATTTCTATAGAGTTCACATATATTTATGTACTTTTCGCGATCGCCCGATGATTAAGAAAAAAGAATTCACTTGAATGCGTGGATAAACCGTAATGTATGTTCCTCCAATCACAGAAATGACAATACCGTCCGTTTATCTCTATGTTCACCGCGGTTTATTTATAACGCTGATATCGGTGTCGTTCACGGTGAAAAAGAGAGAGACACGCAGAGAGAGAGAGAGAGAGAGAGAGAGAGAGAGAGAGAGAGAGAGAGAGAAGTGCCATCCTTATGATCGAATGCGAGGATAATGACGTGGAAAATTCGAGATAAATGACTACGAGAGGCACTATACAGCCCGTCTTGTCTACATTATAGGCCTTAGCTTGCGTTTCCACGCGTCGTAGAGAAGATTGAAGATTGGCGATCACGCGACGCGCGCAGCGTGGAAATTTACATGACGCGGAAATTTGCATGAGGCGTCGTAACGTTGTCGAGTCATTTTTGCAATTTCGTTGGTATAAGCGCGAGAAGGAACGGTCAACGAAGAAACGAGAGAAAAAACCCGTTATGCACACCACCTATACTCGCGTCGAATAACCTCATTCCTCAACAGTATACAATTTAATATCAGGAATATCAAAAACAACGTTCGCTTTCCTTTCATATGCGAACACCTGGAATCGAAATCGCGAGACGAACGACGGAGGGG
>NW_022639503.1:295902-336235 GCF_010583005.1 Odontomachus brunneus | reverse complement strand
GGGGGGGGGGGGGATGCCTCTTATCGACGACTAATCGAGGCTGTGGGAACGCGCCGACTGTTGCCGAGACACGAATCGAGAGCCGCGAATCGTCGTCGTCTAAGCGCGACCGTGCGCGATTTTTCCTCGCGTGTCATTGCGCCGGAGTCATAAAGTCATAAGGAAGACGGCACTGGCTCGCACCGATTTCATCTGTCGTCGTATTTCAGCCAGCTTTAAAACAGTCGTAAAACAGCGTCGCAACGTCGCCACACCGCGCCACGCCGCGCACGCCCATGCGCGAGAGATGCGTGCCCTTTCGCAATTAACATACCCGTTTGTCATCTTTCGGCCATCGCGACCCCGGCGAATGCCCGTCATCAGTCTCCTCGATTGTATCAATTTGTCATGCGCCGGCGAGAATAATTAGAGCCCGTTCCCCGTTGATACATACTCCCTCTCCGCGCGATATAATGATCTTGATGAATGCGCGCGACATTTTTCAGCGCGTCAATTTTCGATCGCCCAGGCTGCGATCGCGCGATCTCTTTGCCGTAATTCCTCTCATTTCAGTTTCTAAAATACAGATAGTATATATGTAACATATGAAATAATAATATATAATATGGATATGAAACAAAAGGATAGTGATTTACTGCATAATGTCAATCTATTTTTCGGTTACAAAACCCAATAGTAATTTTTACTATGAAGCTCCCTCCGTGCAAATGGAACGATCGTAGATAATTGTCGGTTGATGAAAAAATGTCGCGTCTACACACGTCTTCGTCTCCTAACAAATAGTGCTTGAAGCGATCGTGAACGCGGAAAAGAACGATAGCAATGCAAGAAATACGAGCCGCTGTCTGCGAATAAATCCAGTCTGTCGACGGTCGCTAGTCAGTCTCTACTTCTTCGCTCACTGAATTTACGTTACCTCTGCCGGAGTAACTCACAGAGTTTCCGAACATACGCGAGCGATCCTTCGAAACGACAGACTCTGTTCGACAATCAAGATTTTCAGGGAAACATCGCAGCGCGATTTATATCTGCCGATGTAGATCTGCGTCCTTGAGCTTCCGGTTACCGTCCATGCGGCGAGGATTTAACGTCGTCACGGAGGACAAGTTACTCGAGCAACGGTCCTTTCGCCGTTACTTCGTGACAAACGCGTCCCGCTTTGGCATGCGCGGCTCCAGCGAGTAATTAAATTGATTGAACGCTCGCGGCTCTCCTCCTCTTCCTCCTCCTCGTCCCCCACCTGCTCGCTCTTTCTCCCCCTTTCCGCCGCGGAATCGCGCGCGGATCTTCCGCGCGGTATGCGGATACGAGACACAAAAGGCCGTAGCGCCGCTATTGCCGATGCTGATGAGTCCCCTTCGTTATCTGACGACCCGTAAATCTCCAGCCGCGCGATTTTTCGTCTCTTCAAACTCCTCTCCTTCTTTCTCTCTCGTGCCTTTTCCCACGTCGCTCCGCGTTCCTCGGTTCTCGTCCTCTCGCAGCCGTCGTCGTCGCCGCGGACGACGCGTGACCAGCGCGCAGACTAGTTCACAATAGAGAATATCGTTTTATTGCCCGATCCTGGAATTGCGCTCCTCTCTTTCCTCTCGCCGTGCGCTCGTAAAATCAGGGAGGGACGATTGCGGCCGCTCGTAACAGAGGGAACTGATCACGGGCCCGAGTTTAATGTATTAGAGGCGCGAATGCGGAGTCGCGAGAGAAGGAGAGAGAAAGAGAGCCGCCTTGCGTTCGGGACGGCTTCGCAGCTAGCGCGCTGCGTTTCCTCGGAAAGTCCTTACTAGGAATTCATAGTCGAATAATAAATTATCAATTGCGCAGAGTCGGCGGAAGAACCGCGGCATTCCATGCGAAGGTAAAATCTCGTTGTCCTCGTGAAAGCGCGACACGTGGCGTGCCTTTCGACTGATTACCTCCGATTGCACAGGATTATTACGCGATCATCGGAGCTTATGCCTCGTGTAAACATCGAAAATCTCGGTCACATCAAATTTCGTAATTGCCCTCGCGAGAGAGTTTAACCCATCAGACGTCAGTTGCTCGTCTCGTCGCTAATTAGACCCGCGATAACTTCGCGGGTATACGCGCCACGAGAAGATTCAATGTGGTTGGCGATCGTGAGCGGTGGACCCGTCGTTTCACGACCGTAAACAACGCCGAATCGTGACGGCAGGCTGTGCATTTTCGGCAGCGGATTCGGTATTAAAGGCAAGAATGCCCGCGTTCTCTCTCTCTCTCTCTCTCTTTCATTCTCTGTCTCAATCTCTGTCTCTCTCGTCTCCCATCCGTTTTCAATGAACGAGAGTTTAAACGGGTCGTCGTCGGACTTCGAGAGGTCGAGACCGTTGAGAAACGAAAACAGGGATCGCCTTCTGTGACCGGAAAGCAGAATCCTGCGTCGCTCCAGCGAGGCATTTCAAAACGACGTTCGCGGAATAATCGCAATTATCTCCGCGAAGGCAGCGTACGGCGGTTTTCGATAATTTCACGCTGGAAACGCGGAAATTTTAAGTAACCTCTGCCCTCTGCTTCTCTCTCTCTTCCTCTCTCCCTTTCTCGCCCTCTCGTTCTCTCTCACTCTTTGTCTCTCCGTGAACTTCCCCCGGAAGCATGAGAGGACGGGGCCACGCTAATTAACCCCTTCCGGACAAGTCACGAGTCGTAACGCACAACGCTCGGCACGACGCCTGCAATTATTGTGCCGCATACGTTGGAATACGTATTATCAGTCCTGATTTATTGAACGATGAAACGAAATCCTGATATATGGATATTGACGCGCGAGGCATGCGTTCGCATCATCGTGCGCGAGACTTATGACGCGCATAATGCGCGAACGTACATCATCTAGCGCGGAGGGAATTAACATTCGTGAAACCTGTTATCGATCGAAGCGTCCGAACAGTGAAATATGCTCCTGAAAATGTGAAGGCTCCGAGTGATATCATTCGATTAAATCGCCGCCGTTCTCGACGAGAAACCGAATACATTGACGTGAACATTGCAATAAAGTTCGACACATTTGCAACATCGATCAGCGGATCCTCTCACGTCAACGCGATTTTTCTATCGGACAATTTCGTCGAAAAACGGTAATCACTGTCAGATCTTATCTTTAAGATCGTCTTAATTTCATCTTAAGTTGCCGCAGGCAATGTAACATCCCCTACAGCATCTAAAGATGAATTCAACACGAGCTTAGATTAAAATCTCAGTCCTGGTTTGCAACAAAATTAAATTAATTAATCTTGTTTTTAGAATAATCGACTGTGATTGGTTAATTATGATTTACGACTTGCGGCTTAAAGCAAAAATGTGGTCTTACGATGATGTGAACTAGGACTTATAATGAATATCGTTCTAAGAGTTTCAGAATAATAAGCGCGATGATTGATCTGCGACTCTTTAACTAGATTCGATCTTACACTTCATTAGGCTCCACTTCGAAAAAGGCGCGAGAGGGTGGAAAAAGCGCGAGTCTCTTCGTCAGCGGGATACGGGAAAACGCGTGCGCGTGCGGCAATATATTTGCCGAGTCCGATCGGTCGGCGCGGTTAAGGCCAAGGTAATTGCATTGTACGCGCTTGTCCTTTCAAATGCCAATCACCAGCGACAAAACGTTCGTCGCGCCGCGGCGAATCGCGCTCATGGCTGGACGGCGCCGCCGCCGTCGCCGCCATCGTCGACGTCGTCGTCTTCGTCGGCCGTTGCTTTTGAGACCACGTCGCGCACCGCGCGATTCTTCACGTTACTCTCCTCGGCTTCACGTTCGTCTCCCTTCAAGTGCTCGATCTTGTCGCGAGAATAATCGCGTTCATACGTCTCGATCACGAGCGCGACGCAAAAGCTGACCTGTTGAGAAATTTAGGAATGATTTAATGCCGTGTTTAAGATGGTGTGTCGTTTAAGAGAAATACAGAGGAAGAGTAAGATTTGTAAAACGTTTAATTGAAAAGGGCATACAGTGAGCGTGCATTAAGGTTGTTAATTAACAACGGTTAAAAAACAATCGAATATCAAAAAAAAATCGGATAGAATATCGAATCTGGGGAAACTTGAAATTTTGTAATGATAATTTTGTAATAATTTTATTATGATATTTTTATAGATAAATAATTTTGATTTTGATAAATGTTAGGCGATTATAAGATCGATATTAAGCTTAAAACAGGGTTCTCGGACAAGAAATATCTTAGTAACTTCGCAATCAATATCGTTTGAATACAGTAGAGAAGTAGAGAGAAAGAGACAGCGCACGATGCCCATAAGAAGCCTACGTGGGCGGCGAGTAAGTCGCATGTGCGTTATTTAAGTACTTAGATCGGCACTGTTATTGTCCGAGGTGCTAATAGATCTAATAGATAGGATGGCTTCTACTTCCTAATGTTAATAAATCATCCGGTGATTTCCACCTGGTTGTGCCCGCTACCTTTTCTTCGACGAGTCTTCGACACACTTCGTGCCTTCAGTCGTGCTCGCTGCGATTTGCGGAGATGTTGCAGAGTACCGTTACTCAATCGCACTATTCTGTCGGTAAACAACTTTTAAACGACTTTGAAAAGTAATCAACAAGAGAGAGAGAGAGAGAGAGAGAGAGAGAGAGAGAGAATTTACATAAAAATCTATCGCGTTGAGAAACTCGTATAAATTCGTCGTACATGCGAAAGACGGAATTGCACAGAACTGCAAACCTCTAAAAGTTCTGCCAACTCCCATCGACTCACCGTTAACGACTCGCTATCTTTGCCTGGATTACGATCTTGCCTATTCTACAGACATAAACGATTCCTCATTTATCGGGCTAAAACTTTCTGTACACATAGGGCGATCCTATTGATCGAGACCCATCTTTCCCTTGCAGAAACGTTGGAATAAATCTGGCGCTTTCACCAGTCGGTCGATCAGTCGATTGGTCGTTGCTGCTGGGTCAGTTCCGTGTGAAATAAATAATTTATTTTTCAGGGAGAAAGAAGCATGGAGCATAGCGAGCGATGAATAGTTGTAGGTTCGTTTAACTTCCTCCTTTCGACGCGCGGAGAAAGTCATTGTTGTTCGCGGATTCAATGAAGTCGAAGTAAACTCTCTTTTTCTCTCTCTCTCTCTCGTTTCGCGGACGCTGCAGCAGCGCCTTTGTCAGACTGAAGAGACATTGTTACGCTGATACGTGCTTGGTGGGTGTACGTCGCTTTATACAGTCATATAACGGCGAAAACTTCGCTCGTATTCTCCACTCTCTGCTACTAAAAGACACGTAGATGTCCACTCTCGCAGTGATTATAGTTATGCTCAGCAAAAATCCGATTCAAGATCAGCGGTGGGATGTAAATTTAAATGCGCACGTAAATCAAAATGTGGGCGACAGAGTCGCGCTCTCGGACATCTGCGCATCACGCGTGCTTTAACGCTTTATAAATACGGCAAACCACGTTTTAAACGATATCTTAACACTACATGCGAAGAAATTACTTACAAGTAAACCTACTCAAAAGTTACATTCTGATTTCTATCCTTCGGCACAAATGTAGAAGTACAAAAAAATATTTAAGGTCATATTTTTTTATTTTGGCCCACTTTAAGTTTCACGGGCAGTTTATAGCTTTTTAATGTTCTCACTCCTATCATCAACAAGTGAAACAAAAATGCGTAAGAAATAAAATTGAATACAATATATAAGTGTTTTTAGTTTGCTGGTCATGAATATGAAGTCAAATGTGTAAAATTATTTGTATAAATAATAGTGTTTAAACCAAACATGTAAAAAGTTGAAAAAATTATTTATACAAATAATTTTTCGGTTTGGCCGAGATTCGAACTATTTTTAACTAATTTAGCACATATTTGAAATATTTCGGTTGGAATCTCGGTTAAAGAAATTTAGAATGGTTCGTGTCTCAGCTATGCTGATTTTGTTAAAATTTTAATTAAAATTTCCGGATTTCTCGATTTGGCCGAGATTCAAACTATTTTTGACTAATTTAGCATAGATTTGAAGTATTTTGGTTGGAATCTCGGCTAAAGAAATTTAAAATGGTTTGTGTCTCAGCTATGCGAATTTTGTTAAATAATTTTAATAAATATATTTTTAAAATTATTTAACTATATTTTGTATTCAATTTTATTTCTTATGCATTTTTATTGTACTTGTTGATGATAGGAGTGAGAACATTAAAAAGCTATAAACTGCCCGTGGTTTAAAGTAAAAATAAAAAAATGACCTAAATATTTTTTGTACTTCTACATTTGTGCCAAATTAGAAAGAAATCAGAGTGTACCTTTTAGGTAGATTTACTTGTTAGTAACATTAGCTAAATCTCAGTGGCCGATTCGGAATTAACTGAAAGGTTTTGTTATCATTTCTAAAGTTTGTCTATCGCAGCTAGAATACATTTTTTTTTGCTTTGAAATATAAATTTATTAGTTGAAATTAAAAGTACACATTTGTTTGTCGAATAGCTAAGAAAGTGGCAGCTATCTCTAAATATCTTGTCCAGGCATTCTGTATAATTAATAGATATATAAAACAACAAGTTTTGTATCTCTTCATAATTTATTATATATATTTTTTTTCATCGCCGTTGAAAATGTATACAGAATACCTGAGACACAACGCTCGTGTGCGAATAGAGCTAACGAAATTGAACGAAACAATCTTTTACCATTTTGCAAATAACCATGATAATTATTCTTTTATTTTACTCGCACTAACTATATTAATCTCGTTACTGTTACAACAAATGAGACAAAAAAGATATCTGAGCGATTTGATCGCGAATATAAGTTGTGTTTGCCGTGCTTTTTAATCGCTCGTGACACTCGATTGTTTTAAATGGATAATGAAAAAGCGGCACAGGCGTAGAAACGCGTTCCAAGTAGGTTGATTTTTTATTTCGTGTTTTCTTATGTGTCAACTTATTCGCGTTTAAAACCGCGACATCGGTTTCGACTCGACGTCTGACGCGCACGTGCGACGTTGGCACTTGTCTCGTGCGGGCGCACTACGGAAGGTGAACGACCGCGGGACTATAGAGAGAAAGGGGGGGGGAGCGACTACGCCGCGGAGTGGGGGTAGCGAGCCGTACCGCTGCGTGCCGTCGCGTACAGTGTAAGGTGACTCTCCGGAAGTGGTAGTCGCATTCCGCAGTCCCTTCACGCGTCGCGTCGCGCATACTATAATTCGCTACAATGATAACGCCGAACAATCTAGAACGCGGATCGATGATAACTCCACTCGTAGACGTCGTAGCGACTTGAAACAAAGATCACTGGACAGGGAAAATTACCGCGCTTCCGATGGACATGAAATCATCCTTTTGTGGAGTGAGGGTCAAATAGCGTAATCATGTAAGTACAAAAGATATCAATTTTTGTGTTTGCTTTAAAGTGAACGTTAATTAGTAATCTGTGTTAAGAGCAAATGAGATATTTTGGCTCGGATTTGTAATACGAAACGTCAATTTTACGTCTTTCACGAGTATAAAGTGCAGTTTGAAAGAAAAGCTGAATGGTAATAATGGGAACGTTCTATTTAACAAAGAATATTTTTCTTGAAGTTACAATAGTTCAATAATTACGGTTCAATAATATTTCAGTTTCAGTAGTAACGACATTAGCATTCAATAATAAAATTCAATAACAAAATTCAATACATTTTAGCTACGGCAGCTATATTTTAATTCTTACGGCTAAATTCTTTTCTGCATGTATAATTACACTTGGCAAACATCAAGTTCAAGATTGACGATGGGATGTAAATCTAAATCCACGCGAAAAAGAATTGAAACGTGGTTGTGTAACTTATACTGTGTGTACTTCAACTCTCGCTTCAAATACAACTTTAAACGATATCTTATTACATTATAATTATCAAAGCAATCAAAATTATGGGTTTTGAGGTTACTCATAAAAAAATTATTAAAATATTTTATATTTTATATAAAATAAATTTTATTTATAATTGGCATTTTATATATTTTTAGTTGAATACAACTAAAAAGAATAAATAATTTTTTTCTTTTTATTGTATTTTTTCAAAAATCCGTCATTTTGACCGCTGTGACAGAAATAGGTCGTTAATCCCCGATAACTCTAGTGCTAGAATCCCTTGTGTGTGTGAAAGTTCCGCGTTGTTAATATTTCTTCCATTTCGCAAATTATTGGATTACAGCGCCAGTAGTTGATAATGATAATATACACAACTAACTAACAAACTAAGAAATATTAATATCCGTTATTTACGATAATATACGCAGACTAAGAAATATTGATACCCGTTATTTACGATAATACGCAAACTAAGAGATATTATCACACGTTATCCTGAATATTTGACAAAGCATTATAAAATGGAGAGTTTTCGTGTGACAATGACGTGGCATTATGAACGATTAAAAACGTACGTGCAGTAGACTCGCCATAAACCCGTCCCTGTGCGCGGATCATCCCGGACCGGCGCGCGTGGGAGAGCATTTATTACGCGACGCATTGCATTATCATGTCGTAATTATATGCGCTTCGGTCGCTCGCGATATATCGTTTGGCTGTTTGCCGTGCGAGAGAGTGTGCGCGCTCGCCCTATTAACGTTTCCAACGGCCGCCAGCTTGGCTGGCTATTTGAATTCTACACGCAAATGCGCTTTATACCCCTCATCTGCAATCACGCGCGCGACTCCGGAGCCGTTAAAATAAACATAACGAGCATTTCGACCCTTTATTATCCGGCTCGCGCGTCGACGTAAAAGCGCACCGCCCAATGATCCGGTATATCATAGTGTTTAAACGCCGGCGGATCCTCGTCAAATCGGCTGCGCGTATGTCCTCGTAAACGGGGTGTCACAATCCGTCTACGGCTGCGCTATTTCGCGCGCGAGCGCGACCATACTCGTTCCGCACGCATTACGCCGCTCGTGAAATCATGTCGTCGTCTCCGAGGGATCTCCGCTTCGCCGTCGCGGCCCTCCTCGAGATCGTCGTCTCCAACCCTCCTCCCTCCCACCACGTAATTACTCGGCGTCTCTCACGCTGCGGGAAAACGCGCGCGCGCGATCGTAAAGATTTTATCCGCGACTCTAGCGATTCCCCCGCGTGTTTTCTCTCTTCCACATTTCCAGTCGTACACTCTCGTGATGGAGAAAATCATCTGCCTGCCGGGGAAATGCCGGCGCGCGATTTTACGAGCGATCGAGCGATCGCCCGCAGTTTATTCCGAGAGTTTAAATGCGCCACTTTTGATATTGACTCGGATATTGGCTCCACGCCGGGTAGGAAGACCACCCGATCACGCTGAATGTCACGCATAAAATCGAAAGTTCGCGTTGTGAGATGAATCAACCGATCTCCGAGAGGATAATTAACAGAAATTCTCTAGAATATCACAATTCTCTGTGAGACTTTTATGATAACAAGTTCCTCGTAACGGGACAGCGGAGATCCAACTCCTATTTCCGAAATAACGAGTGTTCTCATGTGCCTAATTATGCAGTGTGTTTATATCTTCTTTCATTATTTGACTGTGACACACAATGTCACATGCTCATCCATCAGACAGATCGACTCTTTCTTGCCGATTGATTATTCGTTCTCGCTTTTTTCTTCCGTTTCTTCTCGCGCGAGCCTCACATCTCCTTTCCACGCGGCCTGCACTAATTACACGCAAGCGCTATACATAATTTCTGCACAAATTACGATTTAAATTGTCTCTTTAATTCTCAAGCGTTTCAGGAGAGAACGGCGCGTATAATGTCATCATACATTTTGTAAAAAATTGTCCGAAAAATAAATCTCGTTCGTTGGGTTTCGCAACGTTAATTCGCGCGAGATCGCCCGAATCGCGTGCGAGCTTCATCGCCAGGGTGAGCCGTCGGGGAAGAAAGCCGGGTTGACACACGTCCGCCGTGTGTCCGCCGTGTGTCCGCTGTGTGTCCGCCGCGCAGAGTTGAACGTTTAATTTTAATTTCCGCCTCGGCGCAAAATGAATCCACGCTGTTGCTATTTTATCTGGTTTCGAGATCTCCTCTTTCAGCCGGCCGCGCGCTAACGCGAGCGCAGGCCGGCGTATCCGACGATCGAGCTCTTTCGCGCCTTATCACCGCTCGTTAATTTGATCGCGGCGGGCATCGCGCATACCGGGCGATGTATCGATCGGTATTTCCGGAGAAACCAGAAGGAGAAAGCAGCATCGCCCTCCCTCCCTCTCCTTCCTCTTGCCCAGACTTCGCCGAGGCGCATCACCGCGAGGGCGATGCGGCGAGATCGGGCCCCGCGATCCGCTCGTATTTAACACGCGACCGATCAGAATCGTGATCCGCTCCGAGACGTTATTTCGAGCACGTCCCGTCAGCGTAATCGGCGGAAACTCACGTTTGCGCGCGTCGATATGCCCCGTATCTTCTCGTGCAGCGCGTACCTGCCCTGACAGCTCACGTCACGTTCTACTTGCGTCACTCGCGCGAGCATATTCCGATACGAGCGATGGTATCGCGCGCGATATATGAAATATGCCGTATATTATACATAAAATATATAAAGAATACACAAAATACAAATGACACGAAGTAATATGGTGATATATAAAATAAATAATACACAAAACCATGTAGAACATGCTTTCGGAATTTGAACTGGAGACTCATTCAGCACACAGCGAAAATTCAGTCGAAAGTAATAACGAAGATACCGGCGCTCGGAATCGCAAGAGTCTCGTTCAAGTTTAGAGTGTGGATTCTGATACGAGTGAATGTTTCATTTATTGGAGCGAATTTGCTTCTGTGACGATGGAACAGATTCACCCTTCAATTTCGAATGAAAACATTCACTCGACGATTCTGAGAATGGAAAATCCGCTCTATATCGTACGAATGACCCGGCTATCCTCTATTTTTCAAATGACATTTAGTTCCATCATCAGATCAGATTACTTCATCCCTAAAAATTTAAAGAGTGGAATATCAAGTTGAAAATATATATTTTATATGAAATTTAGTTAATGTGTTAGGTATTAACTCAAAAGTCTTCTCTCCCCCCCCCCCATAAGTACCGAATTGTTGGTGCGAGTAAAGCATTCTTCAATTAGAAATATGCTAACGAATAAAATGTGTATTCGAGTGGAGAGAAGAGTCACAATATATATATATATATATATATATATATATATATATATATATATATATATATTTTATACTTATAATTATCAGAATAATATAGCACAATAATGTATTACACTCTGTATTATTATAATATGTTGAACCATATGATATCGCTGCATCGTCAGTCGCTTCCGTTACTCGCGCGGAAACGAGTGTGCGATACTTGGCGTAGTCGCGCACGTTAGATTTCCGACCAACGGAGACGAGTCCGCACGTGAAGCTCAGGCCGCCACGGTTATCCGAACGAATATAATTATCCGGCGGATTCCGGACCGATTATAACGATACGAAACGATCGGGCCGCGTCCGCGCAGTCGGGGGCAGCTCCGGCGATTTCTTGGCCGGCATCGCCCAGCGTGATCGTATCGCGCGGGCCTACTATTAGTCCGATGATATATGTCATCATTATGTGCGCCTTATTGCGTTAACCGCATCTTCGTGATTTATATGGTTAGGTTCCGACTAACTTCCGTTCCTCTCTTTCTTTCTCCTCCGCCCTTTCCTCTCTTTTCTTTGCTCCTCTTTTTCTCCTTTCTTCATCGGCGAATCGCCGCGATGTTGTGCGTTCGATGTAACGCGGCGCGTCATCGCGATATCACAATATTTGCAGCGTCGTTTTGAGAACGGCGAACCCGTAACTTCACAACCTCTTGAATCCTCATGGTTCCGAGCGCCAATGGACGCTTCGCATCCGATCGGCATACGTTGTTGATCGCCTTTGTCATTAAAGGCTATATTTCCGAGTATCGTCGCGCCAAGGAAGATTGGCAGCGGGAAGTCAACGTCTGTCCGTGTTACGCGCTCGCGTTGAGAACGATAAATGATGAAAAATCTCTTCCACCGCATTTATTCCTATCAGTTTCTTAACGTCGTGATACTCTTCTTTGCAACATGACTTTCGAAAAGGATTCTTATAGATTCTATTTGTTTCGGCGGATATTTTAATTGATACTTGTATATTTATATTTTCAAAATGAAAGACGTCACATTAAATAAAGAGACTTGTCATCGGGTTGAAGAAAGATCTAGTCGAAATTTATCTCTAAAAAAAGAAGAACACATAGGGCGAATGTTTCGTATTCTCGTTACGCTTGCCTCAACACGGTTGTTCCGACATAGGTAGACGCCGACTTCCTTCTTCTCTTCCAGTCTTCCTCGCATCGACACGTGGAACGAAGTTCCGAGGGCGAAAATTAGGAAGTCAGGGTCCCGATACGCGCGCGGTAGGTCGGTCAGTCACGCGACTCAGCAACGTGAAAACCGAAGTTCTGTGCTACACACAGAACGCGCGGGCGGATAGCGGTAGCCTATCGTTCGTCCAGCAACATCGGGAATATTGGCATAATATGTAGATCTAAGCGTTGTACGTGGGTCGCCGGTAATACCCTCGTAAATCACGCGCGCCCCATTGTTTCTCTTCATTGAATGACTCGGCGCACGGTAGCGCCTTCTCCACGGCGTATTCCACATTTCTGTTTGGATATTACCGTCGTTGGTAGCCGACGGTATTATAAATCTCGGCGTTGGCCCAACTGCCACGCTGGGAAACTTCTTGTATCGATACTTATAAATCGCGACCCGACGCGCACCGCCAGCGGCAGTTTTGGCAGCAGGTGCGACCCACGTTTAGACACGCTCGCGTGTGCACGTTTCCCGCTACGAATAATTTACGTGAGCGGTGCGATTTCATTCGCGCGAATCCCCCTTGCGCTCGTTCTCCTTTTCTCATCGCATTTTTTCTTCAGCGACCCGTATCTTCACCCTGCAATTTTGTCCCTTCTTCTCCGTCTCTCCCGCGGAATGTCCCACATTTAATTTAAACTTTTATTTTAATGCTCTCACTTTTTAAGGTTAAATTTTATATAAATTTATACTTATTTCGAGGGAAAAGTCGCTCTCTCTTCGAAAGGGACAGGAAATTCCGATTCAGAATTTTAGCCTTACTTTCGACTCTCTCTTTCTCTCTCTCTTTCTTTCTAACATTTTTACTCGAAAATATATATGGAAATTGAAGTATTACTTAGCGCCTTTAAATGCCAGCAAACGCATAAAATCACTTGTTCTAAAGAGGACTTCTCGACGAAATCTTAGAAGGTTAAATCAATAGAGGTTGATAAGTTCAGAGTATATCAAAGTAGGTGTTAAATAGGATATCGAAGTCGAAAGTGGGATGAAAATTTCCACCCGTGAAAACTGACTCGCGTGCATGTCGCGCATCCGTACGTTCTATCTATTTATTATTCGTACAGAGATTACGGATCGACAATCTCCATGAGAAAAATGCGACAGGCCGCGTAATCGTGTAAAATGTTGGATATCCCATACTGAATAGCGAAGAAGTAATTAAACGAAGACCATTAGCGTCCTCCGTCAGACTTTATGTACTCGGACAAGAGGGAACGATATATCCGCCTTAGGACGGCGCTTACGAGTCGTAACCGTTAATTTCGTAACGCACGGCGCGTATTTTAATGCGATTTTAATGTAATTACGTGTTTACACAGCCGGCGAGTCGAATAGGAACGATTCGGCGCACAATCGGACTCGGCGACCGACTTTCTAACCGCGTTGCAATAACCGTAATAGCGCGGTGGCGCATATAAGCAGCGCGGCTGTGCAATTAATTTTATAAATGTCCCGTCAAAGCGCGCACGATATGTGTGTGTGTGTGTGTGTGTGTGTGTGTGTGTGTGACGCGAGAGTTACGAAAATCTCATCGGACGCGCACCTGTAACTCGCGATCGCCAACCGCGGCTTTTTCACCTACGGAGCTTGCATCGGCGAGCTGATCGCGTTACAATGTCGGATATAACTTGGCAAAACTGCGCGAAGAGTTCACAATTGGACTTGTCTTTCTAATCGCGTTACAATGACGTACAAACGCTTGCCACCGTAAGCGCGCCTAACTCCTCGATCGGCAAGATGAATCATGCAAAAGTGCATAAACTGGTAACAAAAGGGTTTTCAAAAGTTAAGCAATAAAATTTGGTGTTTAGGGATTTTTGAGGGCACTGTATGTTTTTCAATACGAAATCGAAATTTTTAAATTCAAGATATTGGAGCCAGTATGGCGACTGAAATCTTAATGTCGATTTTAAAATTTACAATTGAAATAAACAACTTTAAAAACTCTAAAATACAATATTGTACAATTAAAAAAAAACTTTTCAATCTTAAGTTGGCCATATTACATATGGAATTTTTAATTTTGATATTCGCCACTGAGTAGAGCAACCCCAAAAACCTTTGAATATGCAGTTTTAGAAATATTAAATCGACAGAAATATCAAAATGCAGTATTGCGTTTCCGTCGGTTTGAACCACTTTTTGCGAACACAGTATTGCGTTTCCGTTAGTCAAGGGGTTAATGACACAAACTTATAAATATTCCGCCGGTATATCTCGGCTTTTACGTAAGCCTCTTTAGCGCGCTACCGTGTGTTCGCGGAGAACGGACGCAAATGAACTCGCTTGCTCGTGCTCGCGCGCACGAGCGTTTCGCGCTCGCCGATGATTTCATACATTATTTTCAAGGTGCCCCTCCACCGACCCCGGCGCGAAAACCGTAATCGAGCGGAGAGAAACGTTGGGGCAGGGGTAAGAGACGGGCAGATCTCTCTCTCTCTTTCTCTCTCTCTCTCTTTTCTCTCTTCTTACCGCGCGTTGCAAATCACTTTCATAGTCCCGCTTTTATGACCGAAAGTCATAATTTACGGTACACCCGATTGGCGTAACTCACACTGCGCGAGAGGGATTACGCGCGGCGACGTTGGAAACTCTCTTGCCAGAATGCTCGAGCTTTCGAAGCTCTAATCTATTAACGAGCCCGAGACGGCGTGGGAACGGCCGCGAGGACGCCAGCGCGAATGTACCTGCGTGATGCGTGAATGCGTATTACGCGTGGCCGCGAGCGGCCGTTCTCGAGCGCGAATCGGCGCGACGGCGTCGGTCGATACGCGATTAAAAGGGAGTTCCGACTCGCGTACACAGGTTCAATGAGGAATCCTCCTCTTTCCCGAAGACTTCTAATCTTCGAGCTCAGTCGTGTTTCAAGCAGGACTGGTTGCGTTGGCGCACCACGTGCGCCATTATATCTTTGTTGAAACAAATTGCTTACGTATTTTTTTTTTAGTTTTCGTACACTTCATATATTTCCCTCGTGTTGTACACGGAGAAAATATTGTAGCAAAAGTTATATTTTTCTTTACAATATTCGTTTGAAAAACTGGTTCATATTAAAATTATAGTATAAATTACTATAGAAATAATAAATTTTATGATTTTACATGATATATATTATATATAAAAAAAAACATTCAAGAAATTATAAATAATTTTGTAGTGAAAAGACAAATATGCGTAATATTTTTAAACGGTATTTTATAGTCTAAAGTTACAAAACTTTTGTCATAAATTTTACTGTGTACGATAGAAAATCGCGACGTTAGAGAGTGAATTAATTGAACTCTTTGCGCTTCGTAGATTTCTGCGCGACGTTGATAGTTTGCTCATAAATTTATCAAATTAAATGAAAAAAATCCATCGACAATTGGTTACAACACATAATTTTGAATAAGATATAACATAATTTGATTTATTATTACTACCACGATTTAGTTGACATGTGTGAACAAAATACATATTTTCAAAGTCAACCAGGTTAATGCTTGGAGTGCAAAGGGTTAATTAGAAGATTGTGGATTTCGTGGATTTCGTTTAGAGCGAGATATCGAAGTAGATGACATTCTTGTCACTCATGTGGTTGCTTCGGAGTTAAATGGAAGGCGAAGATTTACATGCAATCGTTCGATCTAATGTTATCATGTTCATGCACACGCGTACGGTTCACCTTATTAAAGCCTCCTGACCACTCTTTGCTTGGAAGATGTGTGCTATCCGCTTAATTAACAATTCCCATATCTACTTCGCGTCGCGAAACCGCCGCGATTCGCCTCGAATCCGGTACGCGTCTGATGCTTTAATTAGATATTTTCTACCGTCGCGAAACACGAGGAACTTGATTGCGACCGCGACATTCGAGTGTGAGTCCCGATGGCCGCGAGTTTAGCCGCGATGAATATTCCGAGTCGGTTTTAGGCGTGGGCGACGTGGGCTCGTGCCACGAAATCATAAATACATCGAGTGTGTGAGGGAGGCGCGTATCTTTTAATATAAATAAGCGCGCCGTTTATTCCCAGAGTTAGCCGTATAAATTGAGCCGTGAAGCGCGATAAATCGAGAATCCTACGCAACTAAGTGGTCGACTCGCAGTGCGCGAGGGAAAGCTCTTTCTCTCTCTCCTTCTTTTAATCGGAACACGAATTATCGGACTTCACAATGGCAATCCGAGATTTCGAGGAACGTCAATATGCATCGGCGGTCTGGAGTTTCCACGTTATTGAAATTTATGGACATACCTCCTTCTCCGTTTAGATCGGCAGGAGGTAATACGAATCTTGCTCAAGTGCGGATACATATCTCTCTCTATTTCGTGTAGGTTTATAGAAAATGGGAGTATAATTTAGAGCGACATGTCTTTTCTAACGAGTTACTCGAGATTAGATTTACGTCACTCGCATGATATACTGCTACAGGCGTAGTTTGTTCTATTACCAATCTTAAGTATTGCCGAGCGTCGTAGAAATGCAAACGCGTCTTGTATTCCATACGAAAGCGGCCGGGAATGTATTGAGCTCTCGCGACCATTTTCGGCACGCCACCGCTCGCAGAAATGGACTGGCCTCGCGATGCTTCGCGTTTCTATCAGCGGCTGCTTCACGCGGCGCCTACGCGGGCCTAAATAACGACATTGTATAATATGAACGGCGCGTAAGTTGGCGCGTCGGATCTCGCGTTGGATTTGTATGTGTGCGTGCGTTTAAACCACGTGGCCGAGTCCTCGTTTCCGAGCGCGACGTGAGTCGCCTGGCGTTCTCGTTTCCATCTCGCGGAAGCGCAAATCCCATCGATCCCGCGAGAACTCTCGTTCCCGACGCGAACTCTCGCCGTGCGAGAAGGCAGGCGAGTGCGTTTTCCGCGTGCGAGCACGCGACTGCGTTCCGACACACATCCAGCGGCGCGTCCAAAGAGAGCGAAAGACGCCGCCGATTCAATTTCCGCGACGCAATCTCGCGGCATTACGGAAAATAGGAGAAACCCGGCGGGAAAGTAAACGTAACGCGGTCGACGCGCTGTAATAATGCAATATGCAATAATAACGAGATGGTAACGAGACATCTTGCGCGTTCCGCGTGCCGAAATACAAACCTTTTCTGACTAGAAATTGATCGCATGGTCTTGATTAAATTGTCCTGATTATTAATTAGATTCTAATTATTATCGTCCTTATTATTAATAAAATTCTGTATCGCTACGCTGCGTTACATAACTAATCAGGACTCGGAAACATTACCTTGTATTGGATTGTGTAATAACAAAATTTCTAATTTTTTAGATAAAATTGATATTTTCATATCATTATAATTTTATGAAACAATGTATTCGAAGAATGATAGAAGATCACACAGTAAAATACGTTGTTTCATTTGATCTGAGAAGCCCGAAATTACTTGTTACACAACTCAATATTATATTATATCAAACTAGACAGTATTGGTTAGGAACAATCTGATCAGGATCGTAGGATATGAATTTAGTTATCAGGATAGTTATCAGATTAGTAGTCAGGATATAATGCATACGCGAAATAAAATCCGCGCGTTTTCACCCGCCCAGCCACGCTTCCGAATCGCATCGCTGCGACTTCACCGTGCCGATCGTGCTCAATCGAAATCCATGTCTCGCGATTGTTTCATCGTCGCATCGAACGCGGGTGGTCTCACCTTTTGCGAGAGCGGCGCGGCCCGTGCCCCGCACAATGCATCCTTCTCGCCTTCTCGCGCGTCGTCGTCGTAGTTTGTCGTATATTCGTCGAGATGGCAAGAAACGATGGCGCAATTACTCCCAGTCGCTGTCTCTCTTTCATTCTCGCTCTCTTTGTCTCTCTTCGTTTCTCTCTTTATCTCTCCTTCTCTCTTTATCTATCTATCTATCTATCTATCTCTCTCGTTCCTTTTCTTCGCTCTTCTCTTGGCTCGTGTACGTCGCGAGCCGAGCCGTAATTGTTTTAATGTTTTAATAACCGCGCCCGCTCGTACACGCCGCGCCACTAGAAGAAGACGCCCGTCGTCTTCGCGTAGGACACGACTTGAGGCCGCTCTACGATTACGCTGTCGACCGGAATTACGTAGATACAGATACCGGTGTTTCGCGCCTCGTAGCTCGAGTACACATGAGTGTTACATGGCCGATTAACTCTGTAACGAATATGTCGCTGACACGTGTAAATCAGCCTTCTTTTTTGATACCTTACTTGGACGAAAAAATTCGTAATTTGAGCGATCTACATTGAGAAAAGAATGTTTATTATTTGTAAAGAGAGAAATAATTATTGTAAATTATAATTAAGAAAACTATTTGTTTTTTTAATTCTATTATATGTTAATGATAGTAACTTTATATATATATATGTATATATATATATATATATATATATAATAATAATATATATATATATATATATTATTATTATTATTATATGTATCATCTTTTTGTGTTAAAACAATCAAAAGATATGGTTGGGACCAAAAGTAACTATAATTTTAGTTGGATCAATCATTCTTCTTTCTCTCAGTATAATGTTGCGTTGTAATGAGATAAAAACATGAAGCGCGTGAAAAATTTGTTGGAGAAAATTTCCTAAGTTCTTCACAGAGAAAAAGATTTGGTTGTATTAACGTGAAGTTCGATTTTAATAAATGAATTAACGCGTTTTGATTGAAAGACACAGAATTTCTGGTTCTTATAACTCAAAGTTGCCTTCTGATCAAAACCAGAAATTTCATTTCCTGCAAATAGAATTCGGTTCGTTCATTATCGCTAAACTTTCACGATTAATACAATCAAACTTTTATCTCCGTGTGCGTTTCGTCGAAAATCTGACGGTGCACGCGGTGCGCCAACACGCTTGTTTGTTTTTCTCCTCGAACGACTGTTCATTCGTTCAAGAGTTAATCGTGGAAAAAGGTCCCTGGTGCTGCGTACGAAGATACGATTTTAATTATTTCGTCGCCCCATGCCGCGGTTTCGGGCCGGGGAAGAAGTTGGGATCTCGCGGGATCTCTCTTCGTACCATTTCATTTCGAGTGACTCGCGTAATTGATCCATTAGCGCGCTCCTGCCATTTCACGCCGGCAGGCGTGCGCTTTAATCGTGTCGCGGAGTGCTATTCTAAATTGTATATTGCCGCACTGATTCACGTCTCTCTGTACGTCGAAGAGGGTAACATTATCATAGATATTGTAAAACTTCCCATCATAGATTTTCTGTTCCTCCACCGCTCTGTTGAATTCTTTACAACTTACGGGCTTTACAATGGAAAGTCTTGCGCAGTTTGCCTTGTGCAATTTGAACATTCTTTATTCACGTGAAACGATAACTTTGTGCTATCGTTACGTTTTATCATCATTTCTATCATTTTTATCATTATATCACGACTACAATAGCGTAGCGTTATGTTCGGCGCTCCGCAGAAGTTACTTCGCCGTGCAAGTCCCTCTTCCGTCGAGCCAACGAGCGAGTTGGCCGTATTAATTTGGCAATTGATTTACATCCAGCGATACGTCTATTGTTAATAAGTATCGCTTCGTGACCACCTGGTGCACGACTTCCATTCAAGGAGGTCGAAATTAAAGGCGGAGCGCGCGAACTCACACTGCCGCGAGAATATTAACGAGCCTCGATCATCGCGATATTCGACGCGGGATGTAATTGTAATGGAAATCGATTTGCGGTGCGTCGATTGACGAGCGAAAGCGCGTGTGTAAATTTGCGGTCGCTTCATTCACGCGGTACATGTACGCCAGAGAGATGAAAATTCGCAGCGTTCGCTCTCGCACGCACACGCACGCCCGTGTCCGCGCGAATGTCGATCCGATGCTACGCATACGGTAATTTTCGACGCGTTATTACGTGACGCGTTGATTGCCACTCAAGCTCCTCGAGTATCTTTAGCGCTACCGGAAGGTGACTGATCGCGTCTGGATCTTTGAACTCTTTCAGACTCTCCAGCTTCATTCTCTCGTTGACGAATTAAATAATTCATCGATCAGCGAAGCCCTCCAAAACCTCCGCGCAGTTAACCTTTTCAGGAATATCGATATATACGTGTGTCCCTAACTTCATTTTTCTTCTTCAACTCGGACATTATCGATAAGATATAACGAACATTATACTGTGAATAAACATTCGCTACAAAATTTCACAAGAAAAAAGAAGTCGTATAATGTCATATTTATGTCACTTTGAAGTCACACAAATCGTTTTCTTCGGATTTTAATAAATTCATCCCTGAAGAAGATAAGCTGAATTAAGGATTTACAGTTAGAGAAAATTGTCAGCTGGTGATTCCTGCGGTGTAAACTCGCTTGAAGTGTGGATAATAATTAAAATAATAAATGAAATCGTGCGGACCGCTTTTCCACGATTCGCACGCGCGCGTTTAAAGTTACCCACGCTACGACTATTTCATCCTCACCACCACCCTTCTTCGGTCGGTCGGTCGGTTCTTCTCCCCCGCTAATTTTCTGCGAAGAGCAATTTCGTTTCCAAGGCGCCCATTACGATTGCTATAATAGTGCTCATCAGACCTCGCCGCCTATCACCTTTACCTTCGTCTTGTCTAATTACAGGTCGCGTTTATTATTTCAGGAGGAGAGCGAGCTCTCGAGCAAGCGGTGGGCCAGTGCGCCCCGCCGCCCGGATAGCCCCTGCATCCTAGGGGCACCGACGTCTAGGGAGGTGAGTCAAAGTTGATTTCATTCCATATTCAACTAACTTTGATGTCGCGGAAACATTGTCTCTTATAGAGCAAATTTGCTCAAAGGAGACTCGCTTTAATCTCTTCAGGAATACCGGCACGTATGCGTTGTGAGTTTAAATACGTTTAATTTTTGTTTCAATTCAAATATTCTCGCGACAAAGGCATAATAAACATTACTGTGAAGAGATATTCATTACTGTGAAGAGATATTCACAACATTTCATAGCGAGAGAAAATAAAATTTCGTCAAAATATAACTGATGTCACGTTGACGTCGCACTTCAAATTAATATTAGTTTCTTCCGTTCTTTGATAAATTCCTCCCTGAAAAGGTTCACCGAATCGCGACATTTGTGATACCTAATGCAACTCTGCATTCTTGACATTCTCTTTCAGAGATCCAAGGTGTCTCTCTCTCTTTCGCGCGCGCGCTCTGTTCTCACGTCTTGAGTGACAACATCGCGACGTGAAATAGCGAATCGTTGAAATAATTATCAAATTTTCTAGTCAGAAAGAGAGGGAGAGAAAGAGAGATGTCAAGAAAGCAGGCTGACTGTTGCACGTGTCACCCACGCGCTTATTTGCGGAGTTTTAGAGCGGTTTTCCCGATATGTCGCGGCGAGCACAACGGAGAGCGAGGACGCTCGCGTACAGTTATTCGCGAGTACGTCATCCTTACATGATCCAGGGTATGGGTGTCGTTGCTCTTAACGGACATTAAAATTTCCGCGCGATTATTCATGCCGATAAAATCTCGCCTCGGTCTCCGGACGAACGGACGAACGGTGCGCGCGTGTTAATAACAAGCGTCGTCGCTTGGAGCGCTTCGTGAGGCACCTCGCACGGATGTGTCGGTCGTACGACTTATTCGCGAATACATGGCGCCACCCACATGGGGCTCGGGCATCTCTATGATGGGTGTGACTCGTGTGTTGGCATTCGCGATGCATATTACTGCGCGCGGCGACGAACACGAACGTGCGCCGTCGTCGCCTCTCACGAGGCGTCCGTGCCGTCTGCACTTTTTCCCCGCTATTCGAACCATGAGCAACCGGTGGCTCGCGAACGTGCGAATCCTGACGACAAACGGGATTCTAGAATCCGAATCCTTCTCGCGCGGTGTTCGATGGTCTCGATGCGATATAACCATGTATCTGTGGATTTCCCGGGAGGTAGACATTTGTGTAAAACAAAGATCCATGATTGATCAAAGGTCCTCTAGATCTTTAATCATGAGAAAGTAATGCGAATAAATAAATAATTGTCGAAGGATAATATACTGTTCGATGGTGCAACGCCATCTCGTATGTGCCGAGAAGTTCTCGCACTTTAATGCACGTGAAGTACTAATTAGTAGCCGAGCTATCGAGAATCGCGAATCTTCTCTTTAAATCATTTTTTTCAAAGCACTTTTTTAGTAACACTGATTTAACACTTTCCCTCATTCTTTTAGACTTAATTCGACGTTTGCTCGTAGTGTTGCGAAAAATATTTATATTTTGTAAAAAAATATAAATTTTAATAATAAAATATTAATTAATAAATAATAATAATATTAATAAGATAATAAATATAATTACACAATAATAGATATAAAATAATTTTGTAAAAATTAGTATATATAAATATACAAGTTATTTATTAGTACTAGCGCGATTAATGGCAATTGTTTGGTAAATTCCTGCAATCCGATTACGCGGATATTAGTGCGAGCACTGATCTCCATCTCAACATCTTCGATTTCGTCAATTTCGACGAGCATTCACGCGCAGCTCGTTGTAACGTAGGTACATACGTTGCTCTATGAGGTAACACGGCGGAGCTAGCCACGATAATAAAACGCTCTCACTCGCGTTCGTGACATGAAATATCGTGGATCCTTTCACGAAACGAAAATAGAGGATTGCCGGTGCTCCGGGGAACGTATTCGAGAGATCCGTCGCGTTTTGCGCGACGCGCTTGTGCGTCACGGCGAGCGTGACAGGAAAGAAGAAAACGACGACACAGTCGTCGACGAGGAAGCAGATTATTCGTCGCATCGTATCGCGTTGGGCCGGCAGGTGCAGCGCTTGCACTCGAGGTGCAAACGTCTCCGACGAGGTGTTACATATTTGCGCGGAATCTGCTCGCGACTTGACCGACTCGAAAATTGGTGAAAGTTCGAAGACGCGCGCCACGACGTCGTAGGCGAAGATGGACGTTTGCGATTAATCATCGTTGCGCGTCGATATTTCATCGCGGGCACACTTTTGACTTTATCATACGCGCGCAGATAAAAAAGACTAGTTTCTCTCTCTCTTTCTTTCTTTCTCCGTTAACGCTTTTCGATGTCATCGATATCCACGTTAAAGGCGAAGAATTATTGGTAAAAATCGAAGATAACGAGGACGAGGAGAGAGGAGAGAAAACTTTAATCCTTCGCCTCGGGCATCGCGCGCGAACGTACGCAGCCGATCTCGCGACGCGTACCATCTGTTACAGGACAGTATTTCCGGTATCGATGCGCCTCGCGGCTGGCACGCGTCAAATCCTGCGAGCGACGTGAAGTCGCGACTTGACGAGACGCATTCTCCGCGAGTCGCTCGCAGAGTCCCGCGCGTCGCGTAGAAAGCACTCACGACGTGCACGTAGTACGCGTTAATTACTCGTTAACGGTAACGTGGACGCGTTAGTTTCACACTGTTTATCCGTGCCAGACGAACGATACGACGTCTTACGTCAAAGGAACGGACGGTTTTAGGCGCATAATGAAACAAATCAGCGAAAAAAGAACCGAAATTATCCGGCGTTTATCCTCACAATTTAACACATTGATTGTCACGTCATATATATTTAAACGACGCTTAAATTTCCGTAGATGTCTCGTCACCTCTTTGTCGGTGACGCTTTTATTTACGCAATTAAGAATGACTTTACTACGTAATTTTAATGATATTGAAGGGAAACGATAGAATATCACTAAAATAACACATTACATTGATCGGATCTATTGGGATTGACACGTGCACTTACGTCAGTCGTTAATTCTTTATAACTCATTTCTCTTCTTTTTGCTTTTGAAAAGAAAGCTATATTACAAAGAAATAGCAAATATTGTTCGTGGCATACAGATTAATAATCAGATTTTTGTTAAAAAATGGCAGGAGAAATAGAAGGTAATAAGAGAAATAGAAGGTAATAAAAGAGTATAAAATAAAAACAGATTGTACTGTTTACTTGATAGTATTAAAGAACCACGGGTGTTACACTCGGTCGGGAACAAGCAAAATTATATTTGGAAAATGTATGGAAAATGCACGAATATGTAACTTTAAAGTCACACGTAAACGAAGTCACGGTATTACGAAGAGTCAACAGCGATCCTCGTGCGCGCAGATATCCGCGAATCGTGCGTTTAGTCGATCTCACGTCGTCTCCGGCTCGGCCGAGGATATCGGATATTTGACAGGCTCCCCGAGTGTGTCTCTGGAAGAACGGCGACCGCTTGCACGCCGCCGTTGCATCTCGAGGGGGGACGACGTCGTTGGGTGCATCCGCGGCCGCATCGGGTACGGTTCAATTCCGTTACGTGGACGTAGCCGCGGGCTTCCCACGCCAATTAAACATGACTCATTAACGGGCACGGAGAGCCGGTAGCCCGGGATCGATGCCTGGCCGAGAGCGGTGCAGCGACGGCCGGCCAGAGCGCGAGAAAGAAGGAGGAACGGGCGGGAGAGCGAGAGCGGGCCCTTCCTATAACTCTCCGGCGCGCCGGCAATCGGAACTAATCTCGACCATCCTCCTCTTCCACCGGCTGTTCGCGATGCAATATTACGGCGGGTACCGGTAACCGCGAGAGCGGCGTGTACCTGGCAGCGCCGGTGCAATATTTATAGTCGCGTACGCGTGAGTACAAGGGAGCTTGTTGTATTCGAGCGTTCCGCGAACCGTTCCCTTCGCGTCCCACGGAATGCGACTGTCATCCTGACGTCTAAATTTTGATCGGTCGTGCTCTTCCCCTCCCCCCCTCCTCCTCGTACCGCCACGGATATACCTAATGCATGGCGTCGTGCACTGGCACGGTTTGACCGCGGCTCGACGTCTCCATGATCTCGTACTTATGTTCGCCGCGGTGAATTGCTTATTTAGACAAATGTAATTATGTAAGTACCGTAATGTAAAAACGGTAATTATTCGCACTAAATAACAATCGCGAGCTGGCTCTTAAAGGCCATGTTTCCTTCGTGTTTTAAATAAAAAAAAATATATATTTACGAAATAAAAGATATTTATTCAGTGGGGTAATTAATAATATGTTTATTTGTACTAATATAAAATGCTTTCTAAATAAGAAAATATACACTTTCTTGAAACCTTAACTTTTCGTGTGTGGCAGTAATTGTTTATACTATTTATTTAAATAAATAAATTAGGATTTAAGTAAATGTGTTATTAATATTATATATTTTTTATTTCTTAGATATTTTTTTTTCAATGTAGAGAGTGTGCAAGTGTCAATTTATATATATATATTTATTAGTCAAATTAATTTCACCTGGAATCAAGGGAAGCCGTGCATTGAAACTTGCATATATATTCTTTTGGTTGTGTTCTTTTTTCCTTAAAATGGGTAGGTTGGCTTGCGTCTCGCATGCACAGTTATATTATGCAGTTTTATTTTAAATGTAACTTTTGTATAGGGACTTTTGGTATTTTGTGGAAGAAGAGAAAATACAATATACTTTCCAGTGACTTGTAAAAGCGCGACGCGAGGACAGCGCGAATGTCCGAACGACGCGAATGTCGTAACTGTTTAACGTGAATGGTAAATGAAACGTTCGTGTCGACCGCGGGATAAAGGCGCGAAGTTTTTTCGTGAAATCGATAGTCATCGCCTTAGGCCATCCCTGTCGTTGCTTCGGCTATTGCTGTCAACTGCAACAAAGTAACGGGATGCGCACTACTAACAATGCCTTTACTGCTATTCTCCTCTGGCATGTGCGCGCGCTAGCATTAAAGACCTGGCTTCGTGTGCGCGCAACTTTTATCGGATAGCGCTACGAAACGGCACAATAGATGTTGAATCATTTTTGATCGGCCGATATGCACTGATTAATACCATCGTCACGGTAATCGTGGATTGTTTGTCGAGAGTTCGGGACGTCATGATCGTATTTCTGTTAAGTACATCAATCATTTGTTAACCTCTTTATGAATGAATTTATTAAAAAAAAAGAAGAAAATTACTTAATTTTACAATGACACATAAATATAACATTTGTTAATTAGATGGCAGATTTCTTTCTTTTGTTGCGGAATTTTGGGTAAATTATTTGTTCACAATAATATTTATTATATCTGTCGACAATTATTTGAATTAGATAAGGGAAAAATCGAACGCAATATGTGTAAACATATATATGTATATTGAGAACAAAAAATGATTGATCTGACTAAAATTCTTGTTACTTTTGGTCCCATCTTTTGTAGTAAAATTTTTTGCTCATTTTTTTTGTAGTAAAATTATAGTAGTGACATGCACATAATGTTGTTATCACTAACATTATAGTAGAATTTAATTTAAAAAACGATTTTCTTGATCATAATTTACAGTAACTCTTTCTCCATGTGATTATAATTACAAATATCAAACATCTTTTTCTCAGTGCATACGAAGGTACGCCTAAAAAGGGAGTTAATTTATGAGACTGTTTCCTTTGGAAATACAGCGATGTCTGTATCCTAGCTTGAAAAAAGAAATGGGGGGCGAATGAGGAGAAAAAAACTCGAGGAAACTGGGGAGACGCGTGAAATCATGCCAGGCGATAAAGTGGGGAACGCTCCATCTGAAAATCCGCGACTATTTACGGAAGGGATCGGAATTAAGTGCCGGTCAGTCCGCGCGACGACGCTTATGGCGACTGCTGCACACACGTCGTATATCTCGGTGTCACCCTCGCCGCTTCTTCTCTCCTACGTTTATCGTAGAAAATTCCGTGGTCTGAAACGGGCCTAACGGGGCCCGATGCTCTTCCTTCTTCCCACAACGCGGCGGTGCGCGATCCCCGAGGCGAAGAGAGCCTCGAGACACGCTGGGAGAGAGAGAGAGAGAGAGAGAGAGAGAGAGAGAGAGAGAGAGAAAGAGAGAGAGAAAGAGAGAAAGAGAGACTCCCGACGAGGCTCTCCGAGAACCGTGAGGACGAGGGTGAACCCGGGGGGTAAATTATTGCCGGTGCATTTGGCGATCGCTTCCGATAGTCGTGGATTCCTTCGTGAGCCTCGTGAGCTCACCCGATACCTCGTCGCCTGTCTTTGGCAGCCGTGGAATCCTTCTCGCGGCTCTTCTCCTCGCTTCCTCTCGTCGTCGAAGTCGACGACGACGACGGCGTGCGGTGGCGGCGGCGATGGCGGCGACTGCTCGATGCAGAAGAGACCGCGGGGGTGCCCGTTAAAGGCAAAACCTGAAAGGCGAACCTCCGGCGGAGACGGACCGCGGCGAGATCGGACCGATCCGAGGGTCCTGGCGGGATAATAGCGCGGATAGCCGCGAAAGTTACGACGAGCCGGACAGCTAATGTTGGCGTCTATCACTCAGAGCGGCGCTAATGGCATCGCCGGACCTAATGGTGAGCCTCGCGAGTCAAGTCCGATCTCTGACGTGTTCTCTTTCTTTCTCTCTCTTTCCCTCTCTATTTCTCTCTCTCTTTCTCCCTCCTTCTCCCCTGTAACAGAAGTTATCCGTTACCGTGTTTTACAAAGAGCTTCATTTAAAGGTGATTGACGTCCCTTAATAGTACCGATATTTAATAGTTGGCAATTGGTTAAAATTAACACGTCTTTAAAAAATGACTCTCCTTTTTCAACATCGAGATATCGACGAGCTTAATATCAGTACTTTTCCTATGGAATTAACGGAGAATAGACCAACGGGGAACGTCGTAATTTCATGAATTGACAAGGAGAGATGAGAGTTTTTAATCGCTACTTTGAATAAACAGAACGCCGGGCGTTGGATTATTTTTTCACGATAGCGTCCGCACATCGTCATTCGTCATTCGCCCAAGTGGAAATACGTTAAGCGAGAAGAGAAAAGAAAGAAAAATCGGCAGGTTTCTCACGTAGTCACCTCGTGATACAAATTCCACGATGAAACTTCTTTTCGAAAGAAATGACTGAAGTAAGTCGAAGGACCTTTTAAATTCGGTCGACTTCTGCATCTCCCGGCGAGTCTCCGCTACCAACGCTATAATCTCATCTGCAGCGAGCCAGTTTACCCGGGTGACTTATCGTCCGTAATAACAGCTCTCGCGTTCCGCGGAAACTCGAAAATGCCACCTGCTCCTTGCAGAGCGCGCGCGAAGTGGTCGAAGTCACGGACTTCGGCGGTCTCTCGCGTTTGACCCACTTGTAGCGGCGCTGCATCGATGAATCTCGTAGCTCGCTGAAACGAGGAAAGAAACCGGCACGCTCCGCGGAAGTAGGATTAGCCGTAGTCATCGTCTCGTAGTCGATGGTCGTCGTCGGTTCGCCTGTTCGCTTGCCGCCGGTCCGCGGGATTTACGGCGCGCCGGCTGGCTGGGTGCTGCTTGGCAGTCGCGTGATTTCTCAATTGTTAGAAACCCGGAATCTGCACCCACATTATCCGTCCGATTTCTAATTTCCGATTTCCCGCGGGCCGGAAATGTGGGTAACTAGGCAAACGGCGACCCACGCCGCGGGCAACCGTGTCGCGCGCTCCATCGATTACTCGTGTTCATCGTGATCGGCGCCGATCGGTTATCGCGTCCAGCAGCCATCGTGGATTCGTCCACTTCGGTTCCTGTGGTTCTCCTCGATGATCCGTCCTACCGTGGGCGAGAAGAAACGGCGCGGAAAAGGAGCAGCGTGCTTGAGGCCGAACGTGGGCCGGTCCGAAGTCCGACTCTCCTGGTGGACACTGTTGAGCCTGGCGCGCGCGTGCTTTCAGACGTCGTCGCCGGGGTCTTTCTCTCTTCTCGACAAAAGAGAATGTCGTCATCAGACGTTCCCGCGGGCGCGCACGTCTTCCGCGGCGAGACAGAGACGCGGCAGCGTTTCCAATTCATTAGAGATTTTTTTTTCGTGCCGCGCCGTAAAGAGGCGCGGAGAGAGAAAGAGACAGACACGTAGATAGAGAGGAACACGTGCCGCATTCGAAACCCGCGCGGCGGAAACTGCCGGCTGGCTGGCTTTCATCTATTCTGCCTTGGATTAGAAATCCCGCGACTATACGTGAGGTAAATGCCGAGCGGGAAGCTTTAACGCTGATGGAGTGACATTAGCGTCGAGGAATGTTGCGAATGTCTAGAGTTAGAAAAGTAGAGTAACGTATGTACGTGTTCGTTCGGCAATCTCATTCGTCGTTTGATGAATCCGACATTGAGTATTTGTGCGGATGGATTATTCATTTTGCCCGAACGACGAAATTCATTCTTATAAATCGACGATTGCGAGGGCTTCAATTAGAAAATTGCAGGTATCTTCAGCGTTTCTCGCCGTTTTCCGATTGATTCTAGGACGCGTCGCGAGATAATCGATGCTCGTGCAAGAATTCGCAAGGCGAATACGAGTTCTGGATGACGGAGACGTTTCGTCGTGAGAGGCTGGGCTGGGCACGAGCCTGGCGTTTCGTCGAGTGGACACTCCCGGATATCTCTCTCTGTCTCTTTCTCTCTCTCCCCTATCCGTAGTAGGTAGGTGTCGTCACCGGTCGCTCCTCCGGCCGCGTGCTCTTCTCCGAATTACGTAACTCCGCGATGCACACGTATGTGTGTGTGTATGTGTGTGTGGGTAAGAGCACGTGCGTGTGCGCGCCTTTTACGTGGCGCGCACAGGCGGGCCGTAGTACCGCGCCTTCGTCACGAAGAACGAATAAACGGACAGACGGACGGACGCTGCGCTGCGATGCACTGCGGCGCGACGCGGCGCATCGTTGCGTTCTAAATCGACGGACCCGGTCGGTGCATTACGTCGCTGTAACCCGTGCATCTGCCGGCCATTCAAGCCTTTGTCTCCCGCTAACGTAGGCGTTACGGAATATCTATTGTCGGTGCGCAACCACGCTCGGGGGGGAAGGCGTGTGCATACGTAGCCGCTCGCGGACGACGATCTTGCGCGGCACCGTCGTCATAACGGGAACGACCAACGACGACGGCGCGGTGACGGCGGCGGTGCGTGCGGGAGACGCGGCGCTCTCTATGCAAAAACGCATCGCACAATTTGCCCGCGCGCAGACGGCGACCCGTTCGATCTGCGATCGACCGACCGCAACAGCCGCGCGCGGCTCCGGCGACTCTCTTTAACTCGTCAACCGTGCGAGCCTGACAGTTCCTGATGAATGCGAGGCCCCCTCCGCGATCCGTCAAATGGCGCTTGCCAATCTTTCGCTCTCGTGACGAGGAAACAATGTCCCGCGTGACGGACGCATTTTTCTGCCCGCGACTGTAATAGCATGAAACCGCGTGCCCTCTCTGTTGCCAATTTGACACGCGATTATTGTTGCAGCCTTACGAATTTTTGCCGGGAGGTCGCGCGATTGTCTCTAATCTTCAATTTGCACCGTCCGTTCAAAGAGTGCACGAAGAAAGGAGAGAATTACCGCGCGAGGATCGAGGTCGCGATATTTTCGTGCAGCTGGTCGCGCCTCGAATTTTATTGTCGCATGTAGCTTCTTTTATATATATATATATTTTTTTTTTTTTTTTTATGAACGTCGTAACTTTTCCGAGGAAATGAATTTTTGTACGCGATACTCGGCGCGGGTATGTGGCTCTCTCGGGAGAGATGTATGAGGATGCAGCGTGGCCGCGCGATGGTAGATCGTTCGCGGATCAAAGGGGAGTGCACTTAACCAGCTGCATTATTTGCAGCCTAAGGATGACTGCAATGATAAATGCGTGCGCAGAGAAAGAAGACCGAGTGGGTATCTTTTGACGCGCTGCGCTTTAGCATCGTGCGTTAGAGCGCACTGGAATGTATCAGAATACATGAATACCTATTTAAGCGAAACGTTGATTGTAAAGAATAACGTAGTACAAACGGGATTTTAATGTACGGTAGCAGCCGTGAGGCCTTTTAATTTGCATCGGGAACGTGTTTCCCGCTATCGTTACTTTGTCATCCCCCGAGTCGAAGTTCCAACCCCGCAAATTCCATCGTGCTAGAAAGGAGAATCGTGCGAGATATGACGTACGCTGTACAAGTCGGACTGCACATCGTGTCATTTTGACTGAATCTTTTCTTATATGTTTTTACCGTTTCAAGTTATGTCATTTAACATATTTAGAGAGATGAAGTAAAATAGAATTTACGCGTCTTAAACACATTGAATGACGTGACTTTAGACCACAAGGGACGTGTAAAAAGAGCTTAGCCCAATTACACGCTTATGTATTTAAAAATAGCATACTTGATTTGCAGTAGATTGTTCTTTGATGCTACAGAGGTTACTTGCTGTCATTTTGTCCATATATAAGCTTGAGCAAGCATATTCGTTTAAGTATTACTTATTCCTTGATTATCTCAATATTCTACCTGCATTTAGTTTTTACTCTTCACTTCCATGTCTTAATTACGTAACTTAATTATAGATAGAATATGTGTAATAAGCACAGATATTAAATAATTATTACGAATCAATAAAATAATGATGAAGAATTTAGAAAGTTTAAACGAGAATCCAGTTTATCAGCGAGTAGGAATCCGCTAATGCGCAAGAAGACGGTTATCTCCTTCTCTGTTCGCGTGGCCGAGTCAGTCACTGGATATTTCGCGTAAGAAACGAAAGTGCGCGAACGCTGCATCGAGATCAGGCACGATTCAGGAGCGGACATGATCGCGGCGACACGATCATGCTCTCCTCCTCCTCCGGAGGAGAGCGCGATCGTGTCGTCGACGAAATATGGCTTTCCTCGGCGGTCCGTTCGCGGCACGTTTTCGCTAATGGCATTTTAATCGAGCGTCGAAGAGCTCGAAACTCTCGTGTCTCCACCTTGCAGCGGTTTCTCTTTCTCACCTTCGTCTCCTGCCTCTCTCGCGTGCCCGTTCGCGCGGCATCGTTCTATACGAATTTACATGTCGCGCCGCAACCGGTCGGCCGCAAGCGCATCGCATCGCATGCCGCGCGAGGTGTGGCCGCAGATGCGCGCGGAATTGCTCTCGCATTAACACGCACCGGACCGCGGGCGTTTACGCCTTCCCACACACGTGGCAGGGACGCCTAGGAGTTTAATAGCTGTCGCTATTTTTACACGTCGCGCGTACCGAATACCACGTCTCTCGGTACCGATAGTTCACATCATATCAGTTTAGCGTTATCCTTTATTTAGAGCCCTGTTTATCGTCGGTTATACACCGTTATGTGGCCGGCGTATCAATGTTTCCGTGTCGACCTTTGCGGCTAAGCTGGTGTATAGTTCCGACGCTAATTGAGTCTGGAACAGGCGCGTGGGTGACACGTGTCGCCGCCGGTCTTTTTTTTTCGCCGCGCGTCGGGCTCTCTGACATTGAAATTCTCGATCTTCCGTGAACCAACGTCACGACGTCGTGCCGGGACGAGCGATACGAGAATAGAGAACGCGGTGGAAATTTATCGAGGAAAATTTTGCGCAGGTGACGCTCCGACGAAAATGCAACGGCGCACGCGGTGTGCCAAACGCGCGCGAGCGCTCGTATGCACTCGACGGGTACTCGACGCGCGCGTGTACGTGAGAGCCGTCGCACTCCTGTGGGAGGTATCAGCTTGAAAATATTTCAGCGCGGATTCGCGGATACGACTTTTCGCTGAAACACACGTTTTACCATAAGCACACCCTAACTCACCGCTTGCGGTATTGTAACCTCAGAAGGTTTCACACGGGAGAGCGATGATTTCAGCTCTTCCTCGTTTCCTTCACACCAACTGTCGTGTTCTTACGTTCTTTTTCCCCTTGACGCGAGTCGGCTCGCATCCTTGTTCCACTGCCGTATAAGTGCATCTTTTTCCACTGACGTGTTACTGTGCGTTCCTATTTTTTTTGACCGGCAATCGGCGCGCATCAAAGAACTTCTCAAGTCGTTAGAGTGTGGATTTCGATGCTGATCACAATCACGTTTTCTTAAATTAATTTCAAGCAGATCTGACGCGTTATTATACATTTTAATTTGAAGCTTGGAAAGAGGTATTTAATATTAACGATTGTGAATGTTCTGGGGAGAAATATGATATCAGATGAGAATTTCATTGAAGGAACGGTCGATATTGATTTTCTCCGATTAGAATAGCGGTAATATTCAGGACGCAATTGTGTTATTTCCCGCACAATTCGAATTTTTCTATGCACTCCTTGATGATACACTCATGATATATGAGAGAAAAAGTATCTAAAAAGTAGTAAATATTTATTTAGTGGGTACTAACAATGTATTTACTTAAATTCTTTTATATGAAATATAATAAACAATTTCTCTCAAAGAAAGCTAAAGTTTTTTACGAAAATGTGTATTTTTTTCATTTGAAAAATATTTTATATTAGTATAAATAAATATGTTATCAATACCCGCCGCGAATATAAGAATTTACTTGGATATCTCTTCTTCTCAGTGTGAAACGTCCGCGTTTACGGGCGCAAATTCTTCCTACTCGCGTCGCTATATTATCGAGTAAACGGAGAGACGCGAGAATTAGAGAGGGAAAGATAGACGACGCTACGGTGAATTACCATTTCCACACACGTTCCCAAAATGCATACGCGGATTGCGATGGGCGTGTGGAATCCGATTCGCACAGGCATCTCACCTGGCCGAGCATAAGCTCTACGATACGAAGCGCGGAACGTTGGTACGAGGTGCGTCATATGCAATTCGATTTCCCCGTCACAAGGGGAATCGCTTTGTCGAGAGGTTGGCTGGCTCGCTTGGTGGCTCTCAGCTCGGAGGCATATTCTCCTCGACGATTCACACGCGTCCCACAGATTCTCGATCGATGGATAATCTCTCTCTTTCTCTCTCTATCTCTCTGTCTCTCCTAGCTGCTCGCAGGTTGCCGAGAGCGTGCGCGCACGTACTACGCGCTATCACGAGAGAACCGCTCGTCGCGTTCGCGTGTGTGTGTGGCGTGTCGCGACCATCGCGCGCGCGCGCGCGACCCTAAGCTGGCTCGCGCCTACTTTCTTCGACGATCGCGTCGCGGATCTATGCAGAAGACCCGCGTCCTTCGGAACACCGCAACAGGTGGAGACATACGCAGTCGGCCTTTGCTCGCTCGCTCACCTCCTCTCCTTTTATTTGCTTTTTTCTTTTTCCTAAGAGTTCTGCTCACCTTTTTTGTCACTACCTTCATTCCGTATATGGCGCGGAATAAATTGCCGTGACATGATCGCTCAGATTTTTCCGCGACATGTAACGTTACGCGCGATACAACGGCATATGTGTAGAACATTCGCGGCGCGCCGCGTCGGGATCGGCCAAAGGAGGTCTTCCGCGTGATGTCGCGTCGCTGACGCTACCGACTTGAGGAAGGTCGGGAGTACTTCACGGCGATACGTCACACATAGCAGAATGCGGTTCGTTACTGAGCAGTGACGATAACTCGATATAATTGATAGAACGCCTTGGAGGAAGATAAGATCTCGAGGTTGCACGTATCATTTGCCGTACGTCACGCCGCGGTCTCTCACGGGAATCGTGTATCTCTTGAAAACACGCTTGATCCGAAGGCAAATATATAATAGAATGATATTGTAGAGAGATTCCCGAAATTAAAAAAAAATATTTAAACAATGACAATATTCGCTGCATAGGTATATTTCTTGACTCACCATTTGTTCAGACGGAAACGATCCTCCGTTATTCTCGATCAGATATTATTCTCGATATGATAAAATATCTGATAACTGTAACTATATGAAAGAACAGTAATCGGATCATTTGTGTGCTCCGCGAATTTACGCGCACTGTGTGACAGCTTTTTCATAAACTTCATATACTATCGAATTAAGCGATAAGAATACGTTTGTCAACGATTGTATAATCTGTAATTTAATAGAACTTAGTAGAATTGTATTGTTACTGTCGACTCTGAGTTGGCACGCGTGGAGTAGAGTTTCAAGATTCTCAAAGCCAAGTAGTTTGGCGCTTGGAGTGCAAAGAGTTAATTCGGCGTCAAGTGAAGTCGGTAAGAACTCGATCGTGAAGCGTCTAATGCATCGCACGAGCCAAGCCGTCGATTCCGTCGGGAGAAATCCATCTCTCGGTCGTCATCGTCGTCGCCGTCTTCAGAGGTACCGCATTCGACTGAAGCGGCGCGACGTCGAGAGCGTGTAACATTTCCGGAAGTCCCGACTCATTGCCGAGTCCCAAGTACCCGGTACGCTCGTTACCTCTAGGAAGAGGAAGGTACCGCATAATACTCGGGCTCGTTTTTTACGCGAGATCTGTCGAGTCAGTCGCTCAGGGCCTTACAGCTTACAGTCGTAACATCTGCTGCCGTCGGCCGTTGTTGAGAGTGTATCTCGGGTACCGTAGAATACCGCGGCGAGTGCGTGTGTCATCTTCTCGCCGCCGCCGCCGCCGCCGCTGCCGCCGCCGCCGCCGCTGTCGTATAGCTGCGGCTTTTATTGCGTTTCATTACAAAATCGCGGCGGGGCCTCTAAGTGAATTCCTCCGGCTGGTAAATCGCGCATTACAAATAGGGGGAGCTCTGGCTACCGAGGTAAACACGACTCGCGGTAATAAAGTTACGCGGGGATTACCGCGACGCATCGAAAAGTCGTTTCCATGCGGGATGTTCGCGGGATTGTTGATGTTTCAACTCGAGAAACTCGTCGTGAGATTCGCCGCGGCGCTGGGAACGAACGCGTGTTCCTCGTAAACCGAGTCTTTCTCGGCTTCAGGATTTTCCCGCGAAGATAACTATGACAATCTCGGATACTACGTCTTAGTACGCATTCTAACACATCGAAATGCGGCATGTAACATTCTTCTGTACAACATACGGAGAGAGAATTTTATAGTAAAAATTGCTGTAGGATTTTTTAACCGAAGAATAGATCGACATTCATACAATAAGTAAGGTGACCAGATTTCCCAGCCCTCAATTCGGGACACTTCATAAATGTGTGAGGGGAGGACGGAGGAGGGGAATAAAAAGATCTGAAAATTATTTGTCAATTATTGAAAATGATGACAAATCGGTGTCCCGAATAGCACTCGAAAAAATTCGGGACAAAGAGTGAAAAATCGGGACGTTTGATCACTTTAGCTGTATGTGTCGAGAAGGGAGGAGATTATTCCGTAATAATGTACTTACGATATGTCCTGACGACTGTACGTTGTTATTTTCGGCACTCTAATACTTATTTCCGCAGGAGACTCACAGGACACAAGCGAAAGACGTATGGAATACGCTTCACGATCGAGTTCTTACCGACTTTACTTGACGCCGAATTAACTCTTTGCACTCCAAGCGCCAAACTACTTGGCTTTGAGAATCTTGAAACTCTACTCCACGCGTGTCAACTCAGAGTCGACAGTAACAATACAATTCTACTAAGTTCTATTAAATTACAGATTATTCAATCGTTGACAAACGTATTCTTATCGCTTAATTCGATAGTATATGAAGTTTCCATACGTCAGCGTTGTGTCCTTGGCATGAAAAGATCGCAGACGTGCGCGCTGTCAATCACGTACACTAAAAGTTCATTAGCGCGCCGAAAGTGCCGAAAGTGCATAAATGTGATCGCGCGTCTACAACGACGCGATTTGTACGGCGCGCCGCGGTGGACGCCTTAACCACTTGCTCGAATTACTAACCACTCTAGATCAATCGCGTTCGTTTTGCACTACGAGGTTGTCACCGTGGTTATTCAGTTTAGATGTTGGTAATGAATCGCGCGAAATGCTCGATCTTTTCGCGCCAAGCAGCAGCCATGGCATACATCGATTCACATCGCTCCGCGTTTCTCACGTCTTTTATCAAATTCAAAGTGGGTCAAAAAATATGATCTAAATAATTTTTGTACTTCTACATTTGTGCCAAATTAGAAAGAAATTGGAGTGTAACTTTTAGGTAGGTTTACTTGTAAGTAGAGCTTTGCTTTCCATGTGTATTATTATACACTGCTCCTTCCTACAGATGTAGGAAAGTCAGTCGAAAGTAGGGTTAACATTTTAACTCGGGATGTTTTTAGCGAAATTTATTATATTCCTTAGCAGGATATAAACCTTGCTGACAGTTTATTCCTGGATTACTGAAAACCTAATAAATTTAAGAGAATTTATATGAAACAAAGCTATAATATTCTCTCTATGCATAAGCTTAGATCGTGATATATTTTGCCGTTTACTAAAAGTTGTTTATTGCATTATTTGTTTTGTCATTCCGTACAATGGTTCTATTCGTATGATCTAATCGTTGAAACGGTATTTCGCGCGAAAGAGCAAATGTATTCAGCGGTGTCATTCGGGATTCTGCCTTGGCATCGGCGACGATGACGTTCGGTCGCGTGAATATATACGAAGTACTACGTGCTCCTACCGAGCGCGCGTCCCGTCATTTTTTCCGTTTCCGAAAGTAGACCTCGTCCAACACGGCGCGGAATAGAACGCGTTAGCCTGCCGAGGCTGTGATTTATTATCCGTCGTCTGCCGCCGGGCTGCTCGGCGCGCCTGCCCCCCCGTGTCGTAAACACACGTTGCAACCATCGTGCTGTTCAGTTAAACAGCTGGTAGACCAGGAACACCTTATTCCGCGGCGCGTCGTCGTTCTCTCGCGTCCGCAGCTCGTGCGTTCGGAGGAACGCGGTCCTCCTTTGTTCGCGCTGCAGAGAGACGAATTTACAGGGAAATTAATTAGAACGACCGGACATCCGGTGACTCTTTCGAGGACGTGGCTTGTTTCTTTCTTGTTCCTTGTAACATATGCCTCTTCAAACATATGTGCCATTTATTCCAATCCGTTAGATCCTGTATTCATACGCTGTATACGGAGAGAATATCATAGTTTCTTCCACATAAATTCTTTTCAATTTTACCATGTTTCTAATAACGCAAGAAAAATATATTGTCAGTAAAGTCTATCTTACTGAAAAACATCATAAGTTTCGCTAGAAACATAACGAATTTTTTAATAACATATTTTAGAGCCCCTAAAAATATAAATAGCACATATGAAAGGATAGTAAATTACTGCAGAATTATTAACCAAATAGTAATTATTAACCGATCTGTTCTTTGAAATTCTGTAGTAATATTTACGATTGGAAAGGATAGGTTCATCTAATTTTTTTTCTATTATTTGTCTTTGTTAAAATTTTCATAATTTTAATTTCATTCCTTTTTCAAAGATCGTAGATGTCCCCGTTCTCTCTTATCTCTTAGTTGCACACAGAGAGAGATTAAAAAGCAACCAAGTTCCACTGCCAGCCATTGTCAGGCAAAACAGTTTTGCTTCGATACGGTTCTCAATCTATGAAATCTATCTTGTGTAGGACACCTTCCCCTTGACACCTTCTCCCTGATCCATATCTTCGTTCGCGTATTTCCGCGAATTATTAGCATCGGGCCTCAAAAAGTCATCGCGCAGCCCTAATTCGCCGGCTGATCCCGATACGCTTGTTCGACCCCGGGCCGGGCATATTCCCTCCGATCGATCGGCCGATCGATTAATCAGCTGAAAAAAGCATGCGGCCTGTAATTAAACACTATCGCTCGATTAAGGCTGTGCACGCAGACGTGGATGGGATTCTGTGTTTATTCGAGCCTGCGGAGGCCGGCGAGTCCCGGGAAGCCTACAATTACTTCGGTCGTCACGGCGGGCCCCACGGCCGATCCTCAAATTACGTGATTGACAGCCCGAACGTCCGTCAGATCCGGCTAGGATAAAGATCCTTCAGAGAGTCCCGGGAGAAGCGCGATAGCTCTCTTTCTCACGTCGTTCTGGCTCGGTTCAACTCGGCCCGGCCTGGCACGTTTCTGTCCGAATTCAATCGCGCGCAGACAGCTTGCTAAATATTTGCTCGCTCGTTCGACGTACGACAATTAACAGCCGCGCCTGCCTTTCTATGTCAAGTGTCAATCGACAGACATCGATTTATGCGCGCACGAAAAAGAAAGAAATTTTCACTGTTGCAAGGCTAATCATGGTTCGTTGAAAATATATTTGTTGCTGCAACGAAAAATTTCTCGCTATAACTAAAATTTTCGCTGCTGTTACTACTATATTGGTTTCATAGCTAAATATAGAAGAGATCGGGTCGAGTTGACTCAAGCGACATGTTGGCTGTGCGTTTCGTTTATGTAGTTGTGTGAAAGCAACAATGGCAAAGAAATCGCAAGATGTTTTTTTTTTTCGGAACACAGGATCTGTGTCTTAAAAGGAAGCATTTTGCGATCCCTTTTTTACTATCACTTTCGCAATGAATACACACGTGTAGCTAACATAACTCTTAGGCCGGCTTGACCCGGTTTTCCCTGTGCTTACTGGCAACCGTACTTTTAGGTATCCATTTGATTTAGCTACCACACACCGATTCTTGCTGCCGTAGATGACTAATTTTTTCCGTGCCGAGAGAGTAGTGCGCTTCGATGTTTCGGCTGTCGCCCGATAATTAATCGTGGTCGCGTAGTTGACAACGTTTCCGGCTTGTGACGAAATAACGTGTTCGTCTAGAGTCTCTTCTGTGATTTTGTGTGTAGAGCCCGCACATCTCACGTGTTTCTGTTAGAAGCAAGGATCAGTGAAATGGTTGATTTTTATTCCTCCTTATATTCCGTTCCTATTGTTGAGGGTTAACTACTCCTGACGCGTGAAGCTAAAACGCGGCGTAACACTTTGGCAACAGGGACTTTCTCGATAAGCAATGAGCCGGCAGGACGGACCGCGGCGCAGGATTTACATGTAAATGCGCGTAGAAGAATTTATTGCCGAGACGAATGATCGATCGAACCGTGTAATCTTCTCATTCTTTCCGCCTGGCTTCCTCCCGCGCTCGTTTTAATCGTGCCCCGATCGCACGCTATCATTGGGATCTAAGCGATCGTGGCAATGACCCGCTGACCGTAATGATCACGTAACGATCGACCACCGCGGAGCCAAGATGAGATAACGAAGCGAATATATCTGGAATCCCAACTCTTCTCGTGCGACCGTACGTACCCACTGACTGATTCCACGGGAATCGCGGATACCTCGCGAATAACGGGGCGGCGGGTATTTCCGCAGATGCTATCTCATGTGAAATAGTTGTGCCCGGCGTTGCGCGAGCGCGGGTGCGAGTGAGCGAGCGAGCGAAAGAAATAGAAAGAGAGAGAGGGAGAGAGAGAGAGAGAGAGAGAG
>NW_022639503.1:282762-295525 GCF_010583005.1 Odontomachus brunneus | reverse complement strand
AGAGAGAGAGAGAGAGAGAGAGAGAGAGAGAGAGAGAGAGAGAGAGAGAGAGCGACGAGTGACAAGTTTCGCGTAAAATTCTCATCGTCGAAACTAACGGCAACCAGATGAAATCAAGTCGATCGAATCGTCTTAAAACGGCTCATAAATCCGTTCACATATCGACACAGAGACGTTACAGACGTGAGACACTCAGATTTTTATTTGGGGTTGAATTTTTCAGTTTTTCAATTGGGTTATACGCGCGACATTTTATATTTGCAATCGCGACTCAACTGAAAAGTTTTTATCTAACTCTGAATTCAAGCCTGAATACTTCACTTATGCCCATTTCTACCAACTTTGGTTAACTTAACCGGCTGGTTATTCCAACGGAATTGACCAATCGCATCTATCAAGTCTGACTAACGAGAAATGTGATTAATCAATTCCATTGGAATAACCAACCGATTAAGTTAACTAAAACTAACTTTGGTAGAAACGGATATTAGGAAGTGTGTTCTAAGTAAACCACAGTAGTGAAATGTGTCAAGTAAAATTAATATACATCTAACGAGGACTGCATTTTTTTTCAACAGCCAAACTTTCTATAAGAATTTCGTAGAAAAAATGACGGATCCTTTACATTAATCTAATAGAAATTAACATTTCTGCCAACACTCTTACTTTATGTACCATATTAAGATACTGCTCGTGACTCTATAACAAAAAATATTTATTGCGGGAAGAATTTTATAATTCAGACACTGTGAATAATAATTAAACGACTGTTTCTGGCGTGATTAATGAGAGATAAAGATCAGAGATCGCGCCCTCGCGTACGAAGGAACTTAGCGAGCATTGTACGACGGGAATTTTCACAAGGCTTTCCGTGAAATTTCATCAAACTCATTCGCGGGTAATGTCCATAAAGTACGGTACAATGGATGACTCTGTCGATTATTGCTGTAAAATTATCTTGTAGTGCTTCGCTCACTAACGATCCGTGCTGATATTATTGTTATTATTATTATTATTATTGTCGTGCACATCGCGGCATTCCGCGCGGGATTTACGACGGTCACTTCCGGCACAACGACACCGAGAGATATCAGTGTTTTCAAGCATACGTTCCGCGGTAGCCGCGCGTAGCCTCGACGAACCTCGGCCCGTCGCGTCGCACGATGTTGATAACTCGGACGACCGGTTTGACGTTACCTCACGATGCGCTTTTCCGTTATATCCTTCCCAATGGAAGAGATTTTTCCGTTTCGTAATCCACGGAATGGCGACGACGGCGACGACGACGACGACGACGACTCGCGTACGCGCGGAGTTAGTTGTTTTGACAGAGCTGCAAAACCAGGATGTATATATGTGAATTATTACAGACTCGAAGCACCTTATTAAAGCTCGTCAGCGGAATCAATTATTCCATCCGATGCGGATAATTATAGCATCGGTATCTGTATATGGCGGCGAGGATAGCACTGCGCGTTAAGTGCGCCTCTCATAAGAATAAATACCCGTCAAGTATAGGATATAACCGTAATAGTCCGCCAAACGCAGTAGATCCTCCTTTCAAACGCGAGCGCGCGCGCGCGCGCGCGCGTATTATTCATCGATCGGCAAACGCGCAGCGCTCTTCCTCCGTCATCGGCGCGCCGCTCAAATCGGCGCATTAATTATACACTCTGTAAAATTCTAGCATCCTGCAGCGAGAAAGGCGAGAGAGACGCGCGCGGAAAATTTGTGGTCGCGCTTGCAATACGCCATTATGTTCCTCGTTGCGCGCTCCAACTTTTCAGAGTGTATCATTAACCCGTTCAAATTACACATCTAAATACGACGCACATCTAAATACTCATAAAATGCCAATAGAGATTTTTGTCCTTTTTTCAATTACTTACTAGCGACACGCGTTTTCTCTACCGCGCGCAGTCATCGAATCGCTTTCTCGATACGCGCGCCGAGTTAAAATAAAGATAAGAAAAAATGGAGAGATTCCCCCTCGGAGGGGGGAAACTCAGTGGAAGATTACTCCATTGAATTTCAATGCTATTTCCGTCACGCTGAGACCGAACTTGAGGAAAATAGTTACATCATTGTAATCCGTGAAAGAGAAGCTGTCAAAACCCTGAGAACTCGCCTTCGGCGAGCTTGACCTCGGTACTCGAGAAGAGGCGAATATATAATACATCGTTGTAATCTATATGCAACACCGTGGATCTAGGAGCTGTCAAAACCCGAGCGAGCGAGAAAGAGAGATAAAGGGAGAGAAGGAGCTCGCGAGTTTGACCTCGGTACTCGAAGGATCGAGTGTATAACTTCGTATCGTTCTCTTTTCGCCAGTAGCGCGTTTTCAGGCGTACACACCGCCGCGCGTGATATTCGAGACGAGGCACTTAATGCATACCGACTTCGCGAGGCCGTGTGTATCTCTCGTAATATATTCTAGAGAGAAATCGCGCGTGAGAGACGGAGAGAATGAGAGCGAAAATTCAGGCGCGACAAGAGCGAGCGTAGCTCGATTCCTCGAAATAAATTTGAGAAAAAATATAAGAGGGAGGGATGAGAGAAACACGGTTAGCGAATTACTCGAGCGAGGCAATCGCGTCGCAGGATCCCTCGAGTCGGGATCCTGACGGACGCGCCGCTCCAGCATCAACATCGGCATCGGTGGTCATTATTTCTAAGCGGGCGGCGCAACAATATTTCTGAATCTCTAAATTACCGGCGGACGTTTACTATCGGAAGAAAGGCACTTAATTTGTACGAGGAAGCGCTGTTATAAAGGAGAACCGTTCGTTCGTTAAAACGTTCCACAAGTGGTGTTGCGTGCCTCATAAATAAAAGGGGGAAGGGGGGGCAGAGAAACGGGGGAGAGCGATACCGGAGCACGCAGTCCTCCGTAGTTCCCTCGTAATGATGACCCCCTCCCGCGTCGGCCGGAACTCACCGTGGCGTACGTCCGCGTCGCTTGATTTACTTGACAAATGATTTTTTCGTGATCCCCGCCAGCCGGCGGGCACAATTAAATCGAGATTCACGCGTCGTCGCGATCAAACGGGGAATTGTAACCGGGCTCGCGCGTATCAAGGACAATTTCGAGGCGCTTTATCTCGGCGAAGTGTTGACGTGTGCCGAGTGAATGTTATAATTACGAGTAGACTCGTCCGCGACGACCGGGTTCCGGGAGATTAAGAGCGCGCGCGAGAGTTGTGAACTCTGGAGTTGTGGGAATCGATGTGTGCGAGTCACGTTACGATTTTACATCGCCAGATAGACAGACTTTCACGATTCCCGCACGACGTGAGACAATCGATGATGGAGACAGGTCTTTCAATTATGACGTACTGTATTGAATTAATCATTACATTTACGCCATATAACAGTGCAAAAATCTGTCTTATATTAATGCAGCAACATTGAGAGAAAAAAATATCTAAAAAATAAAGAATATTTTTCCATATTAATTTTTGATACTAATGATATATGTTTTAATTACACTAATATATAAAATATTTTTTAAATGAAGAAGTGTTCATTTTCTTAAAACTTTTCACGAAAACTTTTCACAAAAGTAATTGTTTATTCTACTTAAATAGAAAGAACTTTGAGTCCAGTAAATATTTTATTAATATCCACCGAAGAAAAATTCTTTTTATGTTTTGAGTATTTTTTATTCTCTTAATGTACACAAATTTGCTAAAATCTATATTGAAATTTTTACACATTGTAAAAAATTTTGATCATTCTTTATTCTTTCGCATTTTTATCTCATCCTTCTATGTAAATCACTTATAAAGGATTTTACAGTCTTTACTAATCGACTAGTAAAGTTGCTGCCAAATTTTCGCACACCTGTCTATCCAGGTCGCACCTTCTCTCTTAGTCTCTCTATAAACGCCCAACGCTCATTAAGCGAAAGCACCTGTTGGCTCTACACCCAATCCAATAATAGGTATCCGTAAAAAAAAGGAAAGAACTCCGTATGGATTACGCCTCGATCGATCGCGGTTTTATTTTTATCAAACTTAAATCTGTCGCGTTCTTAAAGGTGGTACAGCGCGCAACACCGAGTGCATTCGCTTTAAGACCCCGTATAACGCCGGGGAAATTAGAAACGAGCTCGAACAACACAGTAAAGAGAAGAGAAAGAAGGAAGGAAGGAAGGAAGGAGAGAGGGAGGATTAAACGACCGATAAAGGAGTCGCGTTTAGCGTCTCGTAATAACGGTGCTGCGTAAAGATATATATCCGTTTATGAAAAGCGAACGACTCGGCGCGCATGCATATGCGCATTGCTGCACCGGCTTAAGGACGCTCGCACGCCCGCAGCGGTGTACGCGCGCAGTACATTATTAGCTTCTTATGCACCCTACATGCGTAGCATGTTGCGACAGTGTCCCGGCTACCGCGTACATACGCGGGGAATAATATTAGGAGTCGATAAGCGAGCACACACTCTCGCAGTCGCGCGCGCGCGCGCACGCACACAGGCACGCACACATGCGAGCACGCGAGCACCACGTCGTCGCATTATGCCGCGGCGATTATTGCCCTCGCGACAACTTCCGCGGCGAGCGTAAACAGCGACGTGCCGACGACGTCGGGGCTCATTTGAATAAACAGCGCGATTATTATTACACGATCCGTAACCTTGTATTACGGCTTTGAATCGCCAATCGTCGATCGGACTCGCCGTCGTGGCCGAGACGCGAATTATCGAATTAGCCGGTCTCCGACGCGATCGCCTTGCAAGTGTGAGTATCAAATAGGGAGAGGGAGAGAGAAAACGACCAACAAACGATAAGGGGAGAATTGCCAAAATCGTATCAATTTTCTGAATCGTTTTTCTTTACGCGTTTGTAGTGTGCACAAAATCTATATGCATAAAATAGAATATCTGTCTGTCTGTTCCCTATAAATTTCTAAACCTTTGACCGATCTGAACCAAATTTTGCATAGTTACTCTTTAGGACCCTGCGGACAATATAGGCTACTATAAAATCCGGACACGCGCCACCACTTCCTTTTTATTTCGTCCCCTTGACACTTTATGATAATTTAAGTTCAAACATTCCAGATATAAGAAGCTCGGGCAACGCCGAATAGTTCAATCTAACAAGATATAACCTGACAATTGTTCGTTCATATTTCTCTTCTCATTCCTCATGTCGTTCAATATTCAATAATTATATATATAAAATAATAAATTTCTTTATTATATAATACAATATTTATTATTATATAATATATAATAAAAAGAATTAAGAATAATTAGTGAGATGCGATTCAGAGACCGTACGATTTCGGCAATTCTTCTCAGCTCACGAGTCCTGACGTCAATAACGACGTCTCCCTTTTCTGTAGGCCACGTACGAAAGCGTGAGGCGGTCGTTTGCTCCGAAGGCGAAGCGGCGCATTCCGCCGCCGGTAGCTTTTACTCAGGTTTGACCGATTGTGAGATCCGCGGAAGTAGTGCAAGTCATGCATCTAGGAAGCCGCACCGGCTCGGCGGCTCCCTACCGATCTAACCGAGCGCACAGCGAGTGTAATATCATTATCGTTCGCCGGGCGAACCTCCTCTGGCCGTCCGGGTTAATCAATTATTACAGGCTCCCTCGAGCTGCTCGCCGGTAGCGATCGACCGCGGCTACCCAGCTTCGGCTATTATTCAGCCTGATCTCTCGAGAGGAGCCGGCTAAGGACGAAGGTAACCGGTGATTCCTCCGTCTCTGTCGTTTCATCTGATGCGATTTAAGCACGCGAAACGCAGTCGAAACGAAGGCGGAATTATGCGGTTACCGGGGAACAAAGGGACGGGATGGGGAATTTGGTCTCAGGGAAATTCGATCGATTCTCCAATCGGGATATTAATTGAATCCACGGACACAGTGGCGCGATATAGAACGCTTCAATCACGTCGTAATGTAATTTCACATTTAGCCCTCTGAATAATAATAACAATTTTATTCGAAAAATTACATGGAAAAAATTGATTCCTAAACCATTTCTCCTTGCTCAACGCTCTTCAAAGCCGATTAGGAACAAAATCTTACAAAATTTTACAAAATGTATAACATATATATATATATAAACGTATATTAATCTAATGTAATTTATATTTTCCTCTATATAATTTTTTACTAAACGTTTTCAACGTTAACTCTTCGCATGCAATGTTGGGTCTGTGAGCAACTTTCGTAAAAGGTCTATTTCAAAATAGTGCGAATAGATTTGCAAATTTTGCAGATTTAAATTGCGCTACTATCTTATAGCTAAGATTTTTCCATGTCTTTGCAAAAGAGTGTGTTCAAAAATGATTTTTAGCAAAGTTATGGTAGCTCATTTTTCTGATAAACTCAGATTGCACTGTACGTCTCATAAAAAAATGATTGTACGCCGAGGGGGGAGAAAATTAATTCTTAATTAAAATTAATAATTTCTAATTTTGAATTTTTAACACGTTAATATTGAATTTAACATTACTCGCGGAATATGAATCAGAGAGTCAATCTGTAAGCGCAATCAATCTACAAGCGCACACAGCGGAACACAAAATGGGAATATACATCCGCTCTCTCGTCTCTCTCAGAAGATCGAGCCACCTACAAACCGGGTCTCGTCGGAGCGTCCGCATTATTAACGCGGCACGGAAATTCGCAGTTCATAGATTCGTCGTCCATCCGTGCAGCGCTTGCGGTCTTTAGACGTATTCCCGTCGTAAGGTAGCAATAACGAGCCGATACTTCTTACGCCAGTCGCGGCCGTCTCTTCGTTCCCGGCTCTCTCCCACCTGTCCCTCCAGTCCGTTCCTCCTTAGCGAGGTGGTTGCATCGCTCTTACGAGCCGCTCAAATGTCATTTCCAGTGCGGCACCGCGCTCATTGTCCGCGCACGATGTAGCGGGCCGCGCTTCCTTATAGAGGACCTCGGCCACGGCGCTCTTTCGCCGACACCGACGCCGACGGTGAAAAACGACGACGCGGCGGCGTTTTAATCGGCTCTCTTAGGCCGTGCGGCATCGCGTCTCGCCGTCCCCCTTCGCACATCGGCGCCCCCCAATCTATATTCCGCCATTAGTTCCGATGCCGGTGCTCCCGGATCCACGGAAAAAGCGGCGCTTCCACGTTCGTCGCGTAAACGCACGCCGATAGCGAGCGTCGAGTCTCGGCTCCGTCACCTCCTTCGCTCATCCTCCTCTTCTTTACTCTTCTCTTCCTCGCTTTCCTCCCCGCATCCCGAAGACTTGCCTACACCCCGTTCGTCGTAGTCGTCGTCGTCGTCGTCGTCGGCAGCAGCAGCGGCTGCGACCTCCCTCATCCATCCTCCCCCACCTGTCCTCGTGCGGTAAGCGAGATTTTTGCTTAATCAAACAGGTTCTCCCGGACAGTGTGCGCTTGTGAACCGCCGCGCTCACGACTTCCTGCAGGCGCGCGGGCACCCGCCGCCGTACGGTACGTTCGAATGTCAACGTAGAAGAGCCTCACGAAGTCGTTCTCCCGTGTAGCCGTACTTGTTTTTCGACTTCCCCCCGCCAGACCTCGCTCGCTGCAAGGTGTTCGCGTGATTTTTTCGCCCCCGCCTCTCTCGAAGCCCCGCTGCAAGCCGGCAAGATTGCGCGCGATCGTCGCGCGTGTACTTAACCGAAGTGTAGCTTGGAAATCGCGCCACCTTGCCTCACTTGACCCCAGCCATCCTGACGGGAGAAGGAGAAAGAGTGAAATATTTTTGCCGCAATACGCAGGAAATAAAAATTCTTCGATGTATGCCGTGTTAAGTAGCCTCGTCTCGTTATCCTCTCATTCGATTTTAATTCGGTACTTCGGTTCAGTTTCCTCGCGAAGGGGAAGCAACGGCTCCGAATCCACCGAGGAACGCGTACCTCAAATTCCGTACGAATCTCACGCGAGAGGTAACCCGCATTATCGGTAATTACGTTTTAAATAAGAAAACAACACGGGATTCCACGATTACTTTGTGCGTGCACGTGCATGTGTGTGTGTGTGTACGCGCGAGCGCACATTGGTACGTCGAAGAAAATCGCACGCGCATACTTGCGGGGTGAAGCCGTTCTTGCACGTCAGACTGATATATCCTGATCCTGGTGTTATTGGATCCCGAGGTAGCTGATGCGGCGGCACGATACGCGACGAGTATCATCCTAGTTGCTCGCGCAGCTGCCGGTATTGACGATCGAGCGGATAATCAATAATAACGAGCAGCATGATAGAGGCGGCCGTGCCGGCTACAAATTGTAAATTCTCCGTGAAATTAGGCGGCGCGCCGGCTTTCTCCTCGCGCGACCGCTCTCGGGACCGCGTCTATAGATACACATCGACGTACGAAATCTCCCGTAAAGTGTGTCAGTCGTGCTGGAATATTCCCCGGGAATGCAGCCTTATCGAATCGCGGTCTTTCTGCGATCGTGATTTTTTGAAAATCTCACTACGTCGTCGTCGTCATGGTCGTCTTACGTCTCACGTGCGATCGAAAAGACGATCAGCGCGCTCGGCTTCGATGATATCGCGGTTATATCAGGATTAATTTCTAGACGTCGGCGGATTGAGGCGCTCTCTCCAAGGTATAATCAGTGTACGACCGATGATTCAGTTATAAGAGTACAGCACTGCAATCGGCAAAATCTCGCTGAAAGGATCGGTTAATAATAGCGCCTGTTATCATTACTGACGCAGTTTGCGAACGCAAACAGTACCATCGCGCGCAAATTGCATGAAATGCAATTCGTTAATTCCACCGCCGCGAACGCAGAAAGTTGGATTTCGTGCAGCCTACAACGAATTCGTGTACCACAGATTTCGCAGTACACGCTTCCGCGGTGTACTTCCACCGGTGAAAATCAGTGAGATACACGACAGAGCGATAAAGCTGGCAGTGTTCAGTTTCCGCTGAAAATCCGCGAATGTACTGACTTATTGTCGGCAAAACACTCTTCTGGCTGATTCCAATCGGACATATTTCTTCTGGTTCGCTTTGAGAGCGCGATACCGCCGGACTTTAATTCTGACTGATATCTTCTTCGTAGTTGCGCGCGCTTTCGTAAGAGATTAGTTCACCTGGTCGATTTCCTCACTGATGACATTGCGACATCGATCAATACGTCGCGCGTTAATCGCATGATGACGACGAAGGCGCACACCGCGCGTCTCTCTCTCTCTCTCTCTCTCTCTCTCTCTCTCTCTCTCGCTCTAAATTAATTAAGTTAAATTATACGCAACGCTAATACGTTACGCGCATGTTCAACAGGTGTGTACGCGCCGGAGACTGTCTATAAAACACCTACGAGACCCTGTAAAACACGTATAATCAGCCGCATCAATTTACCGGGCTGATGGCCGCGCGAGTCTAATATCCTCGTCGTGCGTAATCTATCGTGCGCAAAGGAAGTTACGGTATTCATTCGCGATGAACACGCGGTGGTCCACGCGACAGCTGAGACCGGCGAGAGGACCGCGTCGATAAATCACGCCGGGATTGGAAATCCATCAGGCGAATTTTCTGCCCGACGGCTTTCCGGGCCGTATACGATAGGTCGTGCCCGCGCGGACGACTGTGTCGCGCGTATCGCCGTAATGGTGTAACGTATTATGTCCCGCGAGAGGGAACTCGGTGATAGAACGACTGCAACATCGGCGCCCGCGGAATGGATTTCGCTCGCTCGGCATGCTACGGGAAAAGAGGGGTATCGCCGTCGACGGAGAAGCGCGCGAGAAGGGAGTGAAAAATTGATCGGACGCGTTAGAGCGAGAACCCCGCTCGTTCGCGGGGAGGCTTTCGATTGATAACGCGCGCCCTTGCTATTTATATATATAAGGGGCTTTTAATGCATTTCCCTTGAGAAACGAGGCTCGTTTCGTAATAAATCGCGCCGGTCGGCAGATTTATGACGCTATCGCGAACGTATCGGCGCTGCTTGCTGATTTCGAAAAAAAGAAGAGAGGCGAGGCGAAAGCAGCGTGTTGCCACTCTGAGGCACAATCGGACTCAATTCGAGCGCATTCCATTTTCCTTGTTTCACTTTTTGGACGGCACCTCAAACGATATTTTCAATACGCGTCTTTGAATGAAAGAAAGGAATATACAGCTCTTCAGCGATAATTCTGACACATTGCACAAAAATTATAAGATATAGAAAATAATGCCCTTTAAAAAATGTGAGAATTTTATAAAAATCTTATCTAAACAATAAAAAGGATTTCGAACTATATGAAGAAAATTTGTCTAAAGAACAGAGACTGCCCGCATAGAAATTTTCCAAAATTTTCTCAAATGTGACATAGATTCTATTTTGAATGCCCAAGTTTGTCTCAAAATTGGCTTATCCTACTATGATATTAGTTGAGAATTCCATTCTTGTTCCAAATATGGCTCCTTTGTCCAGAAAGGGGAAATGGGTTCGCGCTTTTTTCGTCAGTAATCTTTTATGGTAACAGGAGAAATCCACCAAGTTGATTTTTACACCAATTATTACTGTATTCAATGGAATAGGATATAAAAAAATAAGATATTTTTCCAACATTTTGAGCATTTTACTGAAATAATAAAATTTTAAATAATGAAATACTGAATAATGAAATTTTGTTGGAAAGTCAATATGTTTCACCTAATTAACGTAAAATAAAGACTAGGAAAAATATTGAAAAAACTTAGGGTTTTTCCACTCAGAATCGCATGTTTGGAACATTATATTTCTATTCAGAACTCATAATTATTTCCGAAAATTAGGCTATACCCCCAATTAGGTCCTAAGAAACTTTCCATGTGACCCGCGCGCGAAGATTTTTTAGATTTTTCCCTCCAAGTCGAATACGACAGCTGCAATTTAGCATTAAAATAACGCTTAATTACACAATTCATATCACAATCGATAGCACTTGGGGACTTTTCCACGACAATAGCCTTACGTCTCTGTTCCGGTCGTACGAGCTTAATTATAATGAATGTGTTTCATTATCCGCGCGTCAACGTAATCGAAGTTCATTAAAGCACGTGAGATAACCGTGCGTTGCGTTGCGCCAGGCACACGGCAACGAAATAAAACACCTCGTAACTCGAATTACAAATCGCCTCGCGAGTTAATCGTTCGATACCGACGGGGACAATGATCTCGTTAGGCACCGACAACGCGGTTACGTCCGCCGGCTATTGACGTTACGATTAATAACAGGACGTATAAGTTCCTGATTAATTGTTCGAGTAAGACGCGCCGCGGTAGTCGCGGATATATGGGTATTAGGCGTTCCTGAGTTACGATCTAATTATCGTCATGCCGGGAACCTGACCGTCGGCCAACGCAACACAAAACGCCGCCGGACGCCGTGTAATCGCTAATTGGCCGAACGACTTGATTATCTGAAATCGAGACTCCAATATCGAGGCGTGGAAAATTCGTTCCAATCGCGCGCTCGCTCTATGCCGATCGATCGGCCAGACGCGCGGAGATTGAGATGTTCCTCGAAGAATCGCAACGCTGACGAGACGATGTGATTACTGTGAGATGTATTACTCGCGCTTACTCGATTACTTGGAGATATTACTCGTACTTATCTGATTATTCTTGGGGATATTTTGTGCACAAAGATCTTGCACGGCACTGTTTGTGTCTTTCTCCTTTTTTATTTTTAACAGGATGTACTATTTCGTTAACTTGGGACTCTCTACACTGAGAGGAAGTAAATACTTCAAAATTTGTGGCGTATAAAATTTATTTTTGCGTAATATATAAAGTTTATTTCTGTAAGCGAACTCAATTCCGACTGGCGATATTTTCGCTATCACTTCAAATCTATTCGTCTTGAATGAAATCTCGTCTCAATAAATTTAGGAAGCAAAACTTGAGATTATAACACGACATCTTCAGACATTTTCGTTCGAGCGTGTTACTATCAATTTTCCGAAAAATACTAACGTTAGAAAATAAACTTAGTCTAAGCTTACGACTCTCTCGGGCGAATTTCGCACAACCTGCGATCGTGACGGTAGCAAAGAGCAGCCGGATGCTCTACAGTTAGAGGATCCAAGTGGAGTTGCTGGGAAAGATATAAATTCTGACGGCGTCGCGATAGTCGGAGATCGCGCCAAAGACGGGCGATGAAATCTTAATTGCCGCCGACGACGCCGTATCGCGCGTCGAAATAGTTACGTAAATCGTTGAGGTAGTAGGGAGGGAGGAAGGGAGGAATCATGCAGGATCACACGAAGCGTGGACGCCCGTTCGCTCGACGTGCTGCTCCGCACAAGCAGAATAATCATCGAAAATCGGACTCGCACACAGACAGGTATATTGCCTATCTATCGCTCGCCGTCTGTTCCGCCGTATCGAATCGGACGTGCTAAGTCTCTGAAACGATAATGACGCGGAACCGGTTTTTCTCGGAGTGTTTCGGTTCGAGCCGCGGAGGGCGCGAGGTGGCGCACGTGAGAGCGAGACGAAGAAGGGGAGGAAGCGGTAAAGGACTACGAGGCACGAGCAGACGGACGCGGTGCTTTACTTTTTTTCTTTAATTGGCAGCAGCCGCGAGCTGGCCGACGATGTTCCGCGACGACGTCCGTTAACATCGATAAACCACCGATATACCGTTAATGAACCAATAATTAGTCGGCGAGTAATGAAGCCCGCGGTGGGGCACGACAGCTCACACAATTATAACTCGGTGGTTCATGAGTTCGCGAGTTGTATCGTTTCGCGACCAGCATATCGATTGATCTCTCTCTCTCTCTCTCTCTCTCTCTCTCTCTCTCTCTCTCTCTCTCTCTCTC
>NW_022639503.1:267532-280281 GCF_010583005.1 Odontomachus brunneus | reverse complement strand
CTCTCTCTCTCTCTCTCTCTCTCTCTCTCTCTCTCTCTCTCTCTCTCTCTCTGACGTGAGCGAGATGTATTACAGGATGAAACATCCAATTATCGACATTACTCTAGCAAAAATCTGGTTTTTTATGCAACCGTTGCAGTTAAATTTCTTGCTTGCATTCAATGATTCTAAAAGAGAACTCTGCATCAAAAATTATAAACAATCGTTACTGCATCGAGAAAATAAAAATATCTGGTATAATTTGTAATCATAATCACAAAGAAAAATAATTATTAAAATTTTACAATTACTATAATTTTTTATAATGACCAAAAAATCGTTTTTTAAATAAATTACATGCATATTACTATTACCATTTTATTATCAAAGATATGAATGGAGCTAAAAATAACTGTAATTTTAATAAGATCAACCATTTTTTTTTCTCAGTGTAAAAAATCAGTGAAAAAAGAAAAACCAGACTTTCCTAGAATGTCAATGACCAAAGGGAATCAATAATAGTTGGATGTTTTACCCAACTTATGAAGTGTCCCCGTTCGTGACTCATTTGCTTAAATTAAAAGAGCCGCCATCTCGAGCGACACGCTTCGCGACCGTTTCCCGATCGACCACATGACGGCCCTCACTCATCTATTTCTGGCAAATCTTCTCTTAAAGCGAGTCTTCTCTTTTCCTTCGTCACATCTCCCTACTCTATGCAGGCATAGATTATTTTTATACAACGTCAGGAACGAACAATTACTGGAAAGCCATGTACTTTTTATACACTTATACCTTTTTGATACACGGGGAAATTTTTCTTTTGCACAAGGTCTTGCAAAAGACGCGGGAGGCGCGACACATCCTTTCGGAATGCCATTTTCTTTCTATCCTCTTGCTTTCATAGACACATCTGCTATGCCAGGAGGGCTTTCGGTGCATAAAAGAGCTCTCGTGTGCACGCCCAGGCGCATCTCTCTTCTTCTCCCGAGAGAGAAAGAAGGAGAGGATAAAGAGAGTCCAAGAGCCATTCCTATTCATATGTCCGTGCGTTGTGATGCGTTGCCCGCGTGTGTGGGTGAGAACTCGCGCAGAAATATTTCGTTCGGCGCTTCCTGCTCGTTTAATCAATGACATCTTTGAGCGTCGAGATGCGCGTTGAGTGTATGCTCCACACGCTTGTATACGTATCTCTCCCTCTCTCTCTCTCTCTCTCTCTCTCTCTCTCTCTCTTTCTCTCTCTTTCTCTCTTTCTATCTCTTTTCCCTGTGTATATGTATATGCATGTGCACAGGAGGGATAAATCGACGCGACGCGCCCTGCGCGAAAAACCTGCAGCTCGGATTGAGACGGGCATCGCAAGCAAGAGAGAGAGAGAGAGAGAGAGAGACCGTTCTTTCGATTATTATTTATCGTCCCCGACATTTTTCGCAATGCACCACCTCGTCTCCCCCTCGTGGCCGCTTATATAGTCGGGATAAATCGCAAGACGTAACGAAGATACAATTTGCGAGTTATAAATCATCGCAACGTGATCCGGTTAATTCGATCGTGGACACGTTGCTGCCGAAGTTGAGTATACTGCGCGCGCTGGCATAAATCGCAATAAATCGCGATTTATGACATATCGGGAGAGACTTAGACGCGCCATATTAAGAGCGCGTCCGGTTACGTAAGGAACGCGTGACGTGCGATCCGATATCGACCCGTCGGGTTCCAGCGCGAAATTGTCAATCTAATTGCGCTGGAACAAATCGAATGCACATTCGCGATCGCGCGCAAAATGGATTTCATAAATGGCTCACCTTTAAGGTTTTCACCCATTTTCTTCACACTTTGACAACAAACGGGTGTCATTACGTGATTTTACGGCTAAAAAGCTATAAAAAACCATGCGAATTTTACACTTTGCAAATTTTACATTTTATTTTAATTATGATTAAAAATCGGCTACTTTTTAATATATACTCCTTATATTTTTATATATACTCCTTTATACCTAATATCATTATTAACTGATAATGTAATGTTCAATTTTTCTTTTTTGGAATTTTTAATTAATGGGATTTTTAAATGTAACCTCAATGTTGATTCATTAATTGTAATATGCTACTTGTGATATAATAGTTAGATTATTTTAGAATAAACAATCTACTTAATCATATTTAATATGTAATGACTAAATAATGACTAAATCACAAATTTGATTTTACATTTCAGTGAATAATTAACTAAGAACAAATGAATGACGAACTAAAAAATTTAGTCTAGTCTGTACTAGCTAATTACGGCTAGATTTAGGCCGATTAGTTATATTCTTACTCAAATGTTGTTTATATTCTTACTACAAATGTTGTTTATATTCTTACTCAAATGTTGTTTAGTTGACACTGGGATTAAGATAGTAAGTGACACGGCGTGACAGGTAGCAACAAAACTTTCTTCCTTCTCGTTTATTATTCCATCTTCCGTTCTGAATCTCGACTCTGAAGCGCGATGCACACACGCGCGCATGAGAGCAGCGTCGCTAAATTTATCCCGACATTTCAGCGACGTCGATAACGACAGCTCTGTCGTTTCCGTTTCTCTCTTTCCCTCTTCTTCTCTTTTCCGACACGCGGACGCGTACAATTGGCCGAACGCGAACGTTCTAAGCCGCCTCGGCGACTCTTCGCGTCCACGTCGCGACTTTCGCCAACACACACACATATACGGCATCTTTATTGCACGGTATATTCACACTACGCGTAATATCTCAGCGCGCGAACGGCGCGTATAATCAATGACATCTTTACGAGGTGCGCGATAAGCCCGCGAATTCCGTAAGAGGCGACGCGAGAGGAGTTGTTGCAAGGAAGGGCGGGGGTAGGAAGAAACGAGGGGACATCAAGGAGAAAGAAGCGGCTAGTGACGGATCGCAGAGGAAGGCGACGATCGAGTCTCTTCTTTGTCGATTTGATCTGTCGTAGAAACGAAACACTCGATATATTTAAAACATTAACGTTTCGGTGTAACGTCTCTCGCGGGATGCATCGTCGCAATGTCTTCTCCATTTGAATCGAAATTTTAATCCTGAACTGTTTGCAATAACATCTGTGTATTATGAAGAATCCATGTATATTTAAACCACTTGCAGATTTTAAAGAGAATTTCCTGGACAAGCTTAATTAAATAGAATTAACACAATTGAATGTAGGCTTCAGAGTACCAAAGTAGACGTTAAATGGATATCGAGTTCGAAAAGTAGGATCAAAATTTTGACTCCGTCCCGCCATTCCGGAAGGTTTGATGACCTTTTAAAGATGAAACTTCGCGTGTCTCGTCCATCTTCCTGATCGACAACGTTCTGAAACTTTCCTACGTAGAATACCTTGGACTTCGAATTACACTCGACGGGTTTGTCCGGATTTTTTTTTTGTATTTTCGCATTTCCGTGGCCCGGAGGTTACGCTAGGTGCGCGAGCCGTCCCTGGCGGGCAGAAGTCGAAGAGACAACAGGGAGTGTCCGCTGTTGCATGATAAATCCGTCGCGGCTTAATTCGCATCAGCTGTAACATCGGCCGGAATTCTTTCCCGCGACTGATGCGCTCGAGCGCTCTCGGCCCGTTCGGCCTCCGCTTCGTCTTTCTTTCCCCGTCGGCGCCCGTTCGCCCGCCCGCCTCTCTCTCTCTCTCTCTCTCCCCCTCCCTCTTTCTCTCGTGCACTTCTTACCGCTGCACTTCGCCTTTATGGGACTCGGCATCAACGGGCCGCGATGATGTCACGGGGCGTGTCTCGCACCGTGAAACGTGCGCGGGATTCTTTTCGCCGGCGAGAGCATTCGTAGACGCGAGCGAGATGTGAGCGGCAGATGCGCGCCACGCCGTGAAACCGGCGCACTCTGTATTTAGTTTAATTAACCGGAGCAAGTAACGCGATAATTTGCGTCCCGGCTCATTTATTATCGCTCTCCGAGGCAGGGATTTTCGGTTGTTCTCAAACAAGGTGCGCGGTACACTGTCTCGACGCGTTTCGTCGCACCGAGATCTCTGATTTATATTAGAAATATCGGCTCGTGTAATAAGTAATTTCGGATTATTCGGCTAAAATGTGACGGTTACATTCTTCTTTGCCCTTTCATAATTTTGTAAGTCAATGTATGTGTCGAACGGCAGACGATCATAAGATCAAGACGGCTTGAAATTATGTGAAATTACAACGACATAAAAACACGATCGTTTTATTTGATCTGCAAGGAATCCGAAGAATTGCTTATTATTCAATGATATCAATACGATGTAGAGGATACAAGAAGAGATCTTAAAATTTTGTTTGATATTTATGTTACATCTCGGGTTAACGTGCCTTTTGTCAAATTTGTCGTCCAGAAAATGGGCATTTTCAAACATACACCAATCAGTTCTGGTCGGAGCAGTCTCTCGCGATATTTCTTCCCGCGATCATAACTAAGCGCGATGGCAGTGAGAGCGTGCTGCATTCGCGCTGCATTCGCCGTTAAATTATGTGCCTAAGTATCGCTCATAAATAGCTCAGCTCCCAAACACACGGTGCACAGGCACCAAGGAGAACTTATGTATCCTTCGCGAGAGATAACTCCGGCCGCGCGAGATAATACATAATCCGCCGTGTGGGTCGATCCGATTGTGGCGTGACACGCGTACGTATCGCTACGCAAGGTTTGGGTCACCGCGCTCGAATGATCGACGACCACCGTCGAAGTTGCACAGCCGCGCTAATTGAATTCGATCGCGTCCGCTGGACCGACGAAAAGGAGGATACTTCGTCTTGCCGCAGATGTTGCAGAAAAAGCGAATTAAAGACGAGAGAGAAAGAGAGAGAACGCGATAACATACTGTCGACGGTTGGAGCACGGAAGTCATTCTCGAGGAAGAAAAATCGCGCACTGCCCAGCCGTGATGGAAATGTCAAGTCGCGCGGCGTCTCGAATTAACGCTTCTCCGTCGGGCGATTTTCCCTTTTTCTGCCTATTCGGCCGGTCCACGTCGCGGACTAACGAGGCCTGTCGTCGCCAAATAAAGATGGCCCGGCCGCTCGATGTCGTAAACCATTTTCACCGAATGAAATTGAGCCGTCGATGCGGCGGTCGTTTTCGTCTTCGTCTTCGTCCTCTCCCGCCTTGTGATTGACGGTTTCGGCGTAAACGACGTCCTGCTCGCCGCGCGGAATAAGCGCGATCGCTGTTGCAGCCTTTTTAATTGGGAACGCTGGCGGTCGTTGGATTGTCCCGCGATTGCACACGCGCCTCGCGTTACGCTCGCTCGTGCGGCATCTTTTTTGTACGGCGATAACAGCGGATAACAAAAATGTTGTTATTCCGTATCGTCGCGCGGCGGCGAAGGCACGTCGGACCGCATGGCCGTGCAAAAACGGTCGGTCGTGTGTAAAAAAGCAGAAAGTACGAAAGGGGAACGTGTGCTGCCTTACGGTAGAATCCGCGTTCTCGGCCGCACCGAGTAAACAAGTGTAACGTAGCGCACCGGAGGTCGGTGCACCGCGTGCAGCCGGTTAATTTGGTCAGCCTAATTCGAGAGCTTCTTATATCACGCGGAATAATTCGACAACGCGATTCGAGATTGTGCGCGCGAGATAGAACGTGAAGTAGATCCCTCGACGATTCTGTGAAGAACGAAAACTTTCAACTCGGCAGTTCGAGTTGAGATACCCACGAGAGAAAATGTCGGACTCTTTGACAAGAGTGATCGATCGGGGATTTAAATTCCGAAAAAGAATTATAGAATTTTATAGAAATGAGAGAAAAAATAATTAATCTCGTCAGACATTATAGTTATTTTTGGCGCCAACTTCTTCTTGTTATTCTAACAAAGAGTAGCAATAGTAATATACATATGCAAATTTATTATCACTAACACTATAAAACAGCACTTACTGCGAAATTAATTCTCCCAATTATAATTCTTTTATTGTATAATTATAGTCACTTTATAATCTTTCTCAATTTATTATAATGTTAACGATAATAATTTTACATATGTGTGGCTATATTATTTGTTTGTTAGGAAAAGATATAGTCAACACCGAAAATGATTACAATGTTATTACAATGATTACAATGTTATTGAGATTAACCATCTCTTTTTCACCTAGTCTTTCTCTCTCTCTCTCTCTTTCTCTTTGTCCTGGTCGTACTCGCGTGTAATTATAAAATTTCCGCAACTCGGCGATACCAATGTCGCAATCAATGTACGTTTGCTCTCGTCTTACGGTAACTAGTGTTTTGCCGCGCTATCAGTATCTGCCGTTGCGCGCTCCCGATTGTTTACCAAACTTAATGAATCGCCCAAGAGTTGCATTCACGCGGTTTATGGAGGCAAAACCGCGAGCGTGTGCGCGCGGTTTATTCCCGCTCGGTTTGGGCGTGTACGAGTGTGACGATTTAATTGTCGTTTCTCGTGGCGGGGCTGCAAATCTCACGCGGCCCCGCCGTCGCCGCGGCCAACGAAACGAGCAAAAACGTTGTCGTCAGCGATGCCGTAGCGACACGCTCGATACGACGCCGGTCTCTCCTCTCTTTCTCTCTCTCTCTCTCTCCTTCTTTCTACTCTAGTGTGGAGTCTCGCTGACTAATTTACTAATTCAAAAATTGCTCTATAAACACCCTATCTCCCGGTAATGTCTACATCGGCGCTTAACCCAATCCTCACGGCGCGCCAGAGGCGCGCCGATCGCGCAATAAAAAGAAACCGTGTATAATATGTAATGGGCCTATCTCGCGTAATAACTCTGCAGTTACTTCGGCTACGGTAGATCTCGCCGATAATTTCAAAGACATAGAGGTGTGTGTACACACACGCTCGGCTAAGTAAAGGCGGCCGCCGCGAGAGAGAGATTCGCACTGCACCCGCCGCCGCGGCTTCGCGCCTGCCTCGAGCAGGAAAACGCTAACATTTAGAATAATCCTTTCGTAACGTCATACTCCCCGACGCGCATATAAGCCGTCTCGGCTGTTATGCGTTACAGAAACGACGTAATTAACGTTGCTGTCCGTTAAGAATTTATTACTCGGATCTAATGGGACGAGCGAGATAGAAATGACCAAAAAGAAAGAAAGAGAGAGAGAGAGAGAGAGAGAGAGAGAGAGAGAGAGAGAGAGAGAGAATGTTCGCGTATGCACCGGAAGGAAATTAACGTCGTTGGCGATCCTATTCGTTGAGAGACACGTCCGACGAGGCGCGACAAAGTAGAAGCCGCGCGCACGTACGAAGAGTACTGTTCTGTTGAAAAGTAAAATTGATAGAAAAAAAAACACACACAATCATGGATATGAAAGAAAACGCGAAGCTAATGTGGCAGACGTTGATTAATTGATTAAAACGTGGAATACGACGTTAAGAACGATTCGAGAGTAATAGTCTTGCATTGATTAGTTACATAAAGTGTTGAAGTTGCGTTCCATTTTTCATATCCTTCTCTGCAACATTGGACTCTGTGTATTATACAAACCGTTTTCGCGATACAAATCGCGGCCGCTCTCTTTCTCATTCCTCCCTAAGTATCGCGCGAACTGAATATTAAATGTTACCACTGACACCAACGTTCTTTCGAGCACGTTCTCAAGTTAAACGAATCGCCTCACAAGCGATTAAGACGTGTAATATCGTTCCACCGACTCTTCTTTCTCTCTCTTTCTCTCTCTGTCTCTCCCTCTCTTTTACCCTTCTATTTTTACCTCGCAGTCGGGAAAGGCTGCAAAAGCTATCTACCGTATGGTATCGATCCGAAACTTCTTGCATAAATGATCGTCGCGCTGCTGACCGCGACGCGGCTAAAGGCAACGCGTCGCTGGCCAAGCGGTATCGATCCACCGCCCATTTTTACCCCGAAACATTTGTAGTAATTAAATTAATTCCGTCGAGACCCGCGCCCGGCCGTGGATTGCCTAACGAATGATTGATGAACGTTACGGCTTGCTACTGTGAGAACACGTAATACGTAGATACGAACGCTGCCGTCTATATTATGCTCTCGTGTGCATCGATTTATTTTATTTAGATGTAGGATATTCACACAAACATACATATAGTGTATCTGGATTTAGATATCCGATGTGCAGATAGAGCTCGTAAAATCGGACCAAAATGTCTTTTTCCGTTTTTCAAATAATTATGGTAATTATTCCTTTACTTCAATCCACAGTAACAATATTGATCTCGTCGCTGTTATACATAGAGATGAAGAAAGGAATCTGGACAATTGGTTCGCGAATGAAAGAAGTCACATGTTGCTCGTTTTCCGAAAGGACAATAGGTTTGTTCGTGCTGTTTGCATTTTTTACCTAAAACCCGTTGTACCCTGGACCACTCTTTAGAAAGAAGAGCTCTTATTGAATTTCGCTCATCGCGTCCGGTGTGCATTAAATGGTATAAAAAACTGAAAATGTCAAAAGTGCAAACAACGTAGACAAATCTAATGAAAGAGCGGTATAGACGTGCGCGGGGACGTGCAGCAAAGAGATTGCTTTTTGCTTCATGTCGTTACGTCCACTAATTCACGAGTTATAGATGTTTTAAGCCGCGGCATCGACATCAGGTATTGGCACGGGTTCCGCGCCATTGGTACGCTCGCACGTACTCTCTCTCCGGCACGCTATGTTCAGATTTGTCTCTTTAACTGAGGTGAATGACCGGCGTGATCGGACGACCGCGTGGCCAAAGCGATGACGCTTGTCTGTCACTCGAGCTCGGGATAGCAAGTGATTTTCTTCTTCCACTTACGAACTCAGACCGCTCTGTCTATTCGTGTGACGACATGGACATAATCTGCGGATGAGGATAGCGAGCCGCGACTGTTGTGTGCCATCACGCGAAATATCGTTTCAACGTATGTGAAACGCGGCTATCATTTTCATTCATGTTCTGACCTAACCTACAGCGCGCGAAAGAGGCAGCGCCGGCTGATCGAGCGCGCGTATCGATACAAATGTCAATAACTCTACTTGTAGACATCGTAGCGACTTGAAACAAACACTGTTGAAAGAGGAAAATATCGCGCTTTCGACTGACGTGAAATCGTCCTGTGGATCAAATAGCCTAATCGTGTAAGTGCGAAAGACATCGGTTTTTATGTTTGTGTGAATATTAATCTATGTTGAATTTATAATATCATAGATCTCGTTGTGCCAACGAGATTCAGGTAGTAAGCTATGAAACAACTTATTACGTGATTGCTCCAACCACGGAGCAGTTCAGTTACTGGCGTTGCAGCAGCGATATTTGATTGCTCCAATCCATGATGAATGTCACCTCAATCGATTTCTAGTTGCCACAACGAGATCACGCGCAACTTTGATACATCGATGTACCAAATGATGATAATTGATGTACCAAAGTAACCGAATCGTATCAATACACATTATCATCACACAAAGATAATTAGGATAATACACACTATGCTGCTCACAGAAATACTACAATTAAAATTTTTATAAAAAAAATAAAAAACTAAATATTCTATTATGTGCTCTATATCTTATTTAACGTATACATATATACATACATATATATATATATATATATATATATATATATATATATATATATATATACGCGTCAGATATACGCCTCTCGCGGTTCGCTCCGGTTGATATCATTAAGAACAACTTATTCAGTCTTTCATTAGTTATCGATGGTTTAATACATTGTTTGATCTCATCCATCGAATCTATCGTTCTTGTGCTTTTTTGCATTCGCTCGATCGTCCTTTTTTTAAAGGGGACGACGAGAAGACGTGCGTTCTTGTCTCGTTAAACTTTATTAGTTTATAATTCTTTATTAAGGGACTGATGTGGATACGTGTCGCCGTTTACGACGGATTACTGCCACATGCGTATATTAGATTTAATTAGAATCACCGCGTCGTAAAGGCGAGACCGCGAGCCTTTGATGCGTCTCCACCTGCGTGACGCGCATAACGTCGCGCTTTTTATTGCCCGCTCGCAGAAATGTACTCGTCGCTGCTGTCGTCGTCGTCAACATCGCCGCTCATCCCGCGGCTCATGAATAACAAACGCACGTACATCCTGCTGTTTCCAGAAAGCAGAATTTCGCCATGGGCGTGTCTCGCGTGCCGAGTTTCTGCGCCCTCGGCATCGGCCGATTTCGGTGTTTGTCACAAGCAGCTCGTATACCGTCTTGACGTGTTTCGTTTCGTCGTTTGCAACGCGATACGTTAAACGTTAACTTCAGAAGCACTCGCCGCCGATGTTTCCACCGAGAATAAAACCACGAGATACTCTCGAACACGCGACCGAAGATCGTGCTCGAAAACGTGCTCGGGGTGCAAAGAATGCGATGAGAAACGATGAAATGTAAAAGAAAATAAACGCGGCTGTTATTTTTCGGGCAATGAAAGCCCCAATTGAAATCGTGCCGGGCCTTGTCAATTTTTCAGCAGACGTGTAATCTCGTCCCTCAAAAGACAGGAGCGCCGAATCATGACACCGAAGTAACGGCTAGCCGTGACTTAACTCGCACAATGTAAGTCTAGTGTTACAACGCCTTTTTATAACGATGAACCGTTAAAAACCGTTCCATTCGTCGAACGCTCGCGTTGGACGTTTGCGCAATTTTACAGTGATTCGAATGGCGCCGCTAAAAGCACCGACGAAATCCGTTATAAATTATTGCGCAGGCAGCGCAACGCGCGCGCGCTCTCTTTCTCTCTTCCTCGCTCGCTCGGATGTGTTAGGTGTAATTTGTTAATCGCGCCGCAGCGTTACAGTTACACTCACCGCCGGTGTAACGTCGGCCGGTCGAAGTTGCGCTATTAGCGTTGTATCGTGTTTCACGACACGAACCATTTGTTTGATCCTATGACGGGGGTATATACGGCGCGGACAGAGGCGAGCTTTTCATTGTCGACGTGTGCACGAGCATTCCCACGTTTCGTCAAGAGGCTGGCCGGGAAACAATCGCGCTGGCGAACCGCGACCGCCGCCACCGAGGCCGCTGTAAATCTGATCTTCCGCACGATTGTTTCGGAAATCCGATATCGACACGACCGCGCGATCGATCACGGCCACTACAAAATGATCCTCCCTTTAATACAGTTAGGAGTCATCCTCCCTGTCTCTCGCCATTGTACGTTTCGCCGCTGCCCGCGAATATTTAGTTACTGCTCGTTGTGGTTGTATGGGAACACATTGTTCGATGCTCTTGTCTTGTTTCCAGAGACGAACCGGGGGAGCCGAATTGGAGGCTATGCAGTAAGCAAATCTAATGATTGCACTTGTATACTGCACACGTTTCTCACTGTTGTTTTATTCTCCTTCGCAATTTGCTTGCGAAAATTTTTAACGCGACTCCACTTCTCGTCCTTGTATTTCAGTCAACTTTTCGCAGCACAATTCACGTAGATTTTTTCAGGCAACCTCTCGAAATTTACATTTGCGCTCTCTTTGCGAGTTTATGAATTTATCAGTTTTCTCTTTATAAATTTTCAGTTCACTCAATTCACAAAGTTCTTTTTATAAATTTTTTCACGGAGAAAATATCGTATAGCGAGGATTGCGTTAAAATTACATCTCCCTTTACAATGTTTTTTTTATAAAGCTGAGCTTTACTGGAAATGTAATATACAAATTATTGTAGAAATAGTGAATTTAACAACCTATCTGATATATGATATAAAAAACGTTCAATTACAATTATTTTATAATAAGAAGTCAAGTGTGCAATGAATTCTTAAGCAAATATATCGCAATTTCAGACATAAAACAATTGATCCAAGATTGCAAATACTTTATTGTAATTATTGATGCAACATTTCTGCCTACGACGATCGTTTATATTCTATTATATATCAAATATTGCAATATCTACTGAATGTGTGCATACACGAACGTGTCTCTCGACGCGCATGTGTCTGGCGACATGTTTCCTGAACCTAACGTTGCGTAACGTTGTGTGTCTTCATTTTGACGGACAGGGACAGCTTCCGTGTACGGACGTCTCATCGTTTTCGATACCGGCGGTCGATTCGCTCGTCCGATTGGATTGCAAACTATGAGAATCGGCTCCTCGGCGCGTGATTGACTATTAATTCCGTCGGTCATTAGACACGATCGGAGGTGTGTCGCGGGGAAATTAGATAGCGCGGGATATACAAGCGCGACCGACAGGCTCAGGCCGGTCGAATCTCTCGTGGGAACTGGTCGTGATTAGTCCACGTCACTGCCGACGCTAGTTATGCTAATTGCGCTTAAGCACTTTGGCCTGCTATCAGCGTCGACTATTGAAACCGCCGCCGTGAATAAGTCACGTACCGAGACCAGACCAGACCACCCGTCCGTCGATTTCGACTGTCGATATCATCATCGCGTGTCGCTTTCGAGAGAGAAAAAAAGAAAATCTCCCATCGGCCCCGACGATCTCGGGGTATGACAATCGCGACGCACGCTCGCGTGGGTGAAATTATACTCGCGCCACGCTCCTAAGTCTCGTTAAATCGAGTCCCACAGCTGGGCAAAGCGATATCCGCGAAATCACCACGTTGTAACGGCGTATTATACTAATATTCATTTACGCCAACGTCGCGCAATGCCTCGAAATACACGTGAATTAACTCAAAATGGTTTAATATCAAGCTTGGGGATTGCCTCGTTATTTTTTTCGATTCCCGAGAAGTGAAAAGAGAGAGAGAGGGGGGGGGGAGGGAAGAGTGCCTACGCAAAGGCAAGTCGGATCTTGGTGGATCCTAAGTACACGATTACGTGAAAACGCGCATCTTATGTT
>NW_022639503.1:260916-267522 GCF_010583005.1 Odontomachus brunneus | reverse complement strand
TTCGATTCCCGAGAAGTGAAAAGAGAGAGGGGGGGGGGGGGGAGGGAAGAGTGCCTACGCAAAGGCAAGTCGGATCTTGGTGGATCCTAAGTACACGATTACGTGAAAACGCGCATCTTATGTTAATCATAATAATTCTATTGTAACAGGGAAAATATTTTTTAAATTCGTAATTATTGCGAAACATTCCGCGTTTTCTGCTTATTACCACGAGAGTCTGAGATTCAGATGATTGCATCTCGAGGCGAGATTGGCGTCGATACGCTCTGTAAGAGCGCTGAATTAAGCGTTGATTAGTTCCGCTGTCTTTCTCTTTCTCGTATACTGGAGCATCGGCGAGTACTCTTCTTTTCTCGCTCCCGTAAACTTTCACAGAGACACTCGCAGGGCCGATACGCGCTGCGCACACCGCAGCCTAATGGACAAGACGCTCTCGCTGACGATGCACACGGCTCTTGCGCTGACGAGCACGTTTCCTTTTGTTGCAGGCGGCGGGACCGCCGGTGCAGCTGGAGCCAGTGGACCTGTCCGTGAAAACTCCCGTGGTGTTGCAGGTGCCTCGGTACAGTCCAGCGGCGATAATTACCGCCGCCGCGAGAAGAGTGCCGTCGCCATCGACGACGCCCACGCCGCCGCCGCCGCCGCCGCCGCCGCCGCCACCGCCGCCGCCATCGCCGCTCTGCGTATCTACCGGTGAGTAGAGCTTACTACGAAATTTATGTACCATACGGCCGTACGTACACACGTATACACGGCTGGAATTTAAATCGAATCTTGCGACAGTGATACGATCGCGGTGTCCGATCGCCCGCGGATACGGGGAACGCGTTTCCACTCGTTCGTGGACTCTCACGTTTGTGTCGGATAGCTCGAATTTCGCTGCCATTCACGAGCGACCGCCGTTTGGCTGTTAACGTGCAAAATGCTATATTGAGCATTGAACCAAGTTCCCTCTATGAGAGATCAAAGTCGACTCTTCGTGGCTGAGATATCGTCAACATTCCGTATCATCTGAGTCGAAATTTAATAAGTAGGTTGTACGATTTATGTCCCCAATGATATCAAAGTGTTGTCCAAATTTAGGTTTATTAATTTTGGACAGACAAGTTTTGCAACTCCTTTCTCTGCACTACTTATTTTAAACCTATTTTAAACCTTTCAAATCTGTGCCAATAGAGAAGGAAAAATAAGAAAAGGAAAGAATATAAAAACTGAAAATTTCACCTGATTATATTAACCCATTAATTATTCTTTGATTTCTATTTAATATTTTACATATTTAATTTTTCATATCGCACAGCCTATCCGCAGTTGAGTAAGTCACATAAAATGAATGCATTACTTTTTAAAATTAAGATTAAAAATTAAATATAACTGAAGGTACAATCGAATATTAAATAATTGTAAAAATATTCATTCGCTGAAAATACTGCAGAAGAACTTGGAGCTATTTTAAGATCTTTAGCTCTTATCGATTCTCTTTTAAGTATTATGAAGAAAAGTAAATAATCATTTATGGCATCAAAAATAGTTCAGTCTATGACAGTTACATCTCAAGGTTCTGCAATGACCTTCCAAGTTGCACGGAATTTGCAGGGATTAATGTGGAACTTTCGAAATTTTGACTTGGATATTAGCGACGCGACGATGTCATGAAATACATAGAGTCTGATTTATCTGTGCTCGAGTAACTCGTTTGATTAGTATCCAGTCGAATAACTTGTAATCTCCTCCCGACTAATATCGGGGAGAACTTTAAATTTCTTCCGATTAACGTCTGCGCGATTAATCTCGAAACGTGAAAACGTACACCTAGCCGGCGCTCCAAAGACGCGTTTAAGATTCCAAGGCGGCAGCGGAATTCAACGTTATGAACTGCACGCGAACGCGCGACTAGAAACTACCTATCGGGCTTCGACGGTCGCGCGCCTGTGTACGTACGTTTACATGAGACTTAAGACGTATTTGCACGGCGTGCTTTCGATCATCACTCGGCGTGAATCCGTTCAGGATATCTCGCAATTACCCGAAGGGAGTGGCTCGAACGAGCGGATTTTTCCTTGAATGCGCGCAATAAGAAATCGTACGTTCCACGCGATACAATTACAGAACCAAAGAATTACACGGACATTACTGTGCGATATCTGATGATTTTTCGAGAGGTCGAAATTGACCTTAGATTCTTCGAGACTCGCTCCGCCCTCGCGCTCTCGTCAGACAGGCGTTGAAAATGAACCGCGTAATTCCGCCTTTACACAGCCGTGTACAGGTGCGGCGCGCCGGCGCACACAGGTGCACGGGCAGCGCAGCACGCGCAGAAAACGCCGCTCGGCCTCGACGCTCGCTTATGGATAAACCATAGAGAGATCCCCGGCGATTGCGTTGCTTTATGGGTTAATTATGTGGGATTTTTTCTGCATACCGCGCGCGGACGAGCCCACCGTTCGAGCGACCATTCTATGGAAAACCGATGCGCGCGGCGCGCGATAGACACGCACACATACGCACGCGTGCGAGCGTTTAAGGAGCGACGATGTGGGTAATCGTTGAATCTCTTCGCCGAATGCCGGCGAATAAATTACGAATTTGTCGCAATTGTGCGTTTCCTTCTCGCGCGGTGCTAGCCGCTCGGGATTTCGGAGATGTGCTCCGAGTAAAATGAAACAGAAATTAAGTGATTAAGTGACAATTAAATTCAAATAAAATTATACTCAACGAGGGTATCTCAAGGGTAGCTCGTGATGGCTCTCATCGAATTGTTCTCGATGATGTCGTGTTCGACCAAGTATATATCGGGGGACTGTAAGGGAATTTATTTACTTAATTATACTTATCTCTACAGGAAAATAAAACTCTTTGGTATACAAAATTTTGCCAATTGAAATTGTACATGCCAATACAAAAATTTCAATGACCCAACATGTAAATGCAGAATTAATATTCCGGTAAAATATACGGCAATCGTGAGAAACCCTGCTGAGCAGGTGGAGAAGATATACTTGACCGTGAACTTTGGCGAGGAACCGTATTCTGATTTGCGCGTCTTCGTAACGATACGATACGAAATAAGGAACCGAGGATGCGCGTACAAAGATGTTCGATCTACCTTGAGAGGTCTCAAGGCCGACGCGCGTTCACCGACGATTCCGCGATTGAAATAAAAACGCGACGCGGAGAGAGAAACAGAGAGAAAGAGAGATGGAGACCTGGTCTCGCTGGCGGCCGGGAGAGCCCGCGGGCAGAGCTGTAGCGCGCGAGATAGGTGGGAAGGAGCCACCTGAAATAATCTTAAAACGCCGTAATCGCCTCGATAAAGCGGCGAACCGCGGGCAAAAAGTCGCTTTAGAGCGCTCACAAGCGCGCTTAATAGTTTAAACCGCGAAATCGTTCGCACAGGCGCGCCACGCCTCTTTTTTATTCGCCTAGACAGAGAAAAGAAAGAGAGAGAGAAAAAGGAAAAAAGGTAGTCGGCGAAAACGACGACGGGAAAGAAACGCGGCGCCGCGACTAGCGTGTTCGGTGCTGAACGTTCACTTCCATTTCTGGATTAATGATCACGCACACCTGCGCAAAGTGGAATCCGAATGCGATTGGGGTCGCAACCCGTAGTCCTCGCCTGCGGCAGGCCTCGTCGTCGTCGTCGTCGTCGCCGCCGTCGTCGTGGTCGTGTGTACCGGTAGCCCGGGAGTATTTTTATCACGCGCGTTCACGCGGGCCGACGCGGATCTCGCGATTCGCCGTCTCGATAGCGACGATAGCGCGAGTGAGCGAGCGAGCGCGAAATCTCGCCTTCCCGGATTTCGTGATTTACGCCGCTGGAAAGCGGCCGATCGTACGTTAATTCTTTCGCGCTTAATGGGCGATTATACGTACACGTTCCATAAGGAAAGAAAATAAACTGACAAATGTGAGCCGCGCATAAAGTTCTGCTGAGGCGTCCGCGCGCGTTCCGGAATTATGTAAACGCCATTGCGATCTCTTGACAAGCTTATTGATACAGCGCTATCGGTGTACAGTTCAAATATACTCGATATTCCACTCGGACGCTGGAAACGTCCAAGCGGCTCGTAAACGGGAAGTACGGTACAACTTGTGAAGGGAAACGTGCTCTCTCGAGGTGAATTAGTAAAAATATTTCTGATCGGAGTCGGCAAAAGGAGTATTTCATCGACAGTCATCGATTTTCAGTGAAAACATTCCCGCTTTGCCGTTTCGTCTTACATCTCGCTGATTTTGATCGGTGTAAGAAAGATCTCTACAAAATCTGCAGCATACAAATTCGTAATACGCTGTACGAGATCAAATCTCCTGCGTCATAGTGATACTGGAATTAACGACTTCCGTGCAATTTGCATGCGACGACATTGTCCACGTTTGCAAACCACATCATTGATGTGGTAACAGTCGCTACTGTTAATTGATCATTTCGGCGAGGTTTTGCTGATTGCAATGTTATAGTTCTAGTTGAACCGTCAGTTATAAATACGTGGCTTAATGCAGAGATAGCACGGATTTGATTAAATCTTTATTATCGTATTTCGGAACATTTCAGAGCGAAGAATGCACTGATTGTATTTTAGAGCGTAGACGATCGAAAATATTCCGCGGAGTTCACGTCGCTCCCTCTCTTCCGGGTTGAAGAGCTCCACCGCCGTGGTGGAACCCGCTCCACGTCGTCGTGCGTAAAAACAGCGGCATCTCGTTCAGCATCCGCCGCGGCACGTGACATTCCCCGCGGAGACGAGGGAGACGACGACGGCGACGGCGGCGGCGGTTCTCTCGGACGTGGTCGCGAGTCGGCGGTGGTCGATGGTACATACACCCCTCGGCCCCATCGACATTCTATTGTTTTCCAGTAAACTCCGCCGGTGATCTCCCGCGGCGATATAACGCGGACGGATATTAAAGAGCGCCCGTAGATGTCGGTTGCCTGGCCTTTTCCTTGACTTCCAGCGGCCGCTCGCGTCCGCGTTCATAACTCGCTGCCGTTGCCGCCATGGCTATCGGAAAATTCCGATCGTGTGTGAACGCCATATACGCAACGTCGACATGATTCTCGTTGTGGGCCCGCGCGACTGCCGGTGCTAAACCCGATCGTGTTGGACAGCGCATTTCGCGAGCCTGACGCAACAAAGTCAGGCCTGCTGGAAAAACTGTGATCGATCTGTCATCGAGGACATATCTTGCCGGGTGAATTAAATGATCGGTAAGCACACGTACTCGTCGACGGTGCATTGGACAGCTCGTTATCGAAAAATTATCGCCAAGCGCAACATTGATCTTTTGAGTGCTGTGTCTAACAAGTTTCTTCGACTCAGAAATATTCAAACATTCAATTATCGACAGTAAAATGCCAGTTTCGACGTGGATTGAACTTTCATTTGGGTTTTAACTGTATCGATACTTAAATTCAGATTAATCGACGTTGGTAGAAACGTACATAAATCATCGATATTCTCAAAAGCTTGGTTTCTCTCGAGACCAGCATTGCAGTTAAGCTTCTTGCCTGCACTTGCTATGGGCCATATTAATAGTTGTTATTTGAAACTTGAGATACTTAGATTTTCATTTAGAGTTACCCGAATAAAGTTATATTTTATTAGAGAGATCCGAATTTTTTAGTGGAATTATATAATATAATTGAAATTGTATCTCTGTAATAGCGATTTAACCGGAAAACTTTCATCTTTGAATTTAAACCTAAGTATCTTATTTGAGAGGAGTCTCAAGTAACGATTATTAACACGAGTCTTAGATTCCAAAAGAAGTCTGCGATTGTAAACAAATACCGTAATGATATGGTCGTAAGAAAAATTAGGTTTTCCTAAAATGTCAATTACCAAGGAGAATGTTGAGTTTTTTTACTTTGCTCGCGACATAAACAACAGTTGAAATATATCAATGAGAACATGTTTCTTTACATACTTGGCGGCGGTAATAGACGAGATTTCAATAGCCTCGATCTATTGCTTTCAATCTTTCAAGAGAAATCTTGCTCTCTTCGATTGGCACTTACGACAGCCCAGAGTATTTCATCCTCAGTGCTCGTTTAGCTCTCAAGTGCTTCACGCTCAAAGAGCCTTACCTAGCTTATCATTTTACTGTTAAGACCTTTGTTTCAATTTATCAGCATACGGTCGAGGGAACGATTCAAGTATCAGCAATTAGTTGTTGCTCTTTCTCTCTCTCTCTCTCTCTCTTTCTTTCTCTCTTCCCCCTTGAAGACACATTAGCGCGCGAACCCGTTAGAGCTAAACAAAGGAAGTTCGCGGTTCCACAGTCGCGCAGCTGATGCGACGAGCTTTACGACGCTTTAATTGCGTTAACGAAATTGCCGCGCGATGACGAGGTCGGAGGAGAGAAAAAGAGCGAGAGGAGGATACGCACAGAGAAAAGAGAGGCCTTTATTTGTCCGCGCGCGCGAATAATTAAACAATCCGCGCGGGTGGAACGAGTCAGGAATTAAGCGGCGCACAATGTCGACGAGCGAACGTCCCTGGCGGCGAATTAACACAGGTGGTCGCGTTTAATTCTAGTCGTTAAAAAGTGCCCTCGCGAAGTCTTCGCGTAGTCTCGCGCCGGAGAAAGAGAGAGAGAGAGAGAGAG
>NW_022639503.1:250244-255682 GCF_010583005.1 Odontomachus brunneus | reverse complement strand
TGAGAGAGAGAGAGAGAGAGAGAGAGAGAGAGAGAGAGAGAGAGAGAGAAAGTCGGTCCCCGCGTCGCGCGCCGGAGCTTTTCGTATAATTCACATCCGGATGGAGGTATCACGGCGAGATTGCGAACGCTCAGCCACATCACCGTTTTCTTTTCCCGGTTTCAACGGGGAGGAGAGATGACGGATAGCGGGCCGTTCGTTGGGAGTCGGCTTAAGCCGACGCTCCCAGAGTTTGATTGTCTTTGATTAATTACTCATGCTGTTTCTCGGCCGGCGGAAGCCGACGGGTAGCAATCTAGATAATGCGTAACCGTGTTAATGGTCCGACGATAATCTTTTTGTTTTTAAGGCGAAAAACGCAGCTGATGTGTAACGTCGAGACGTGAGGGGGCAGGAGACGGTCGAATGGGAAAGACCGGCGCGATTGGCGTGTCCCCCCGTTGCGAGGATGATCTCGTAGCTTTCTCGCGACTGACGTGCCGCGTAATCGTCAGATATAAATTGTTACCATTGTACTTCTCGTCCGCCACTTTTACCATCGTCTTGCCGTACGTCTGAAACCTCGATTCGCAGCTTACACACTTCGTCTTCGAAATGTGTCTCGCGGTTTGTTTTCTTCTGCAATTCTTCTGAAGATTTAATGCAACCTTTACATTTTTTCTTTTGACACTACAGGTTATCATCCTCCCGAAAATGAAAGTTCAAATGTTCCGCCAAGATCCGCACAATGGCTCTTATTGACCTTCTCTACGTTGCGCACAACCTTCTCTTTCTCTCTCTCCTTTTTAATGATTGTCGCAGATGCTTTCATATCAGTAATTTAATCACATTTCTATCGATGACATCAGCATGACGAGCGGAACATATTCCTTCTCGTACACCTACTTGTCGATGGGACGTTTAGATACAAAAGAACGAGGATCGGTATAATTTAGATAATGAAAGCAGCAGATTGTGAATTGACTTGACATTCTGACTGGGATCTTTCACGGGTTAGCGCGGACGCGTGCGCGCGTAATTCTATTCGAGATTGCGACGTGATTATCAGCGTACACGCATGCGTCCTCGCGATTGCGATTGCGATCCGCCTGATATTTGCCGAGAGAGATCGGTCGGGGCAGTCGGCGCGATAAACACTATAATTAGCGACGCGCCGGGATTAAGCGTTATTCGGTTACGCGGATTAACTGTCTATTGAATAACGGCGTCGTTACGACGCCCACGTGCGAGCGACACCCGCTTATCCCCGGGGATAATAATGATGCAGCCTTTCGCGAGTGATTAGAGGATAAACGAGAAGACGTATTACGGTCGCGGGACGCGTTACGATGGCGCGACGCAGACGGCGCGGCGCACGTTATCGTAATAAATTATTCTTATCAGCACAGTCGGCTGCAGGCTGGACGCGTGTCTCGCTGTCCGAGATAAATCCTAGCCGAATGATAAAACGATCGAGCCGCTCTATTACACGACGAACGACGGGCGTATGGTGCGGCCGCACGTCGTGGATAATTCATGGCGACGTGCGTGCGTTATGGTTCAGCGTGTCGCGTTATTTAGGGACGATAAGGTTGCTCGGTAATTGTCCGGCATTTCAGCGACAACCTCCAGTCCGTGTTGATAACACATGATAAAGAGCTCTACGATAACGATCTCTTTATTTATTCAGTTTGAGAGACGCCTCTCTCTCTCTCTCTCTCTCTCTCTCTCTCTCTCTGTGCGAGTTATTTTCCCGCGCGTTTCAATCGCGCCGAAGGATCAGCGCGCGATACACATTGCGGAGACGTAGACATTATTGATTCGAGTACGGTAATCATCTTGGCGGTGTACGAGGCAGGTGCGCGCGCGGTTTAGCTATCGAGAGACGACGATCGAGATAAATCCGCCGCTGAATGGTGAAGCGATGATCGAGAATGGCGGTCGGGCTGGCGGCAAGACCGGTAGCGATAGGCGGTGGTCATATCGCGCGCTCCGAGCATTGGCCGATAGGATCTTAGATGTTCTCGCTCTCTCGAGGCGCGCGTTCCGAATGAATACTTGCACGCACAGACACACGCAAACGGTAGAGTGCACTGGACGCGCAACGTGGTCGCGTGTGCATGAGTGCGTGCGTGCGTGCGTGCGTGCGTGCGTGCGTGTCCGTCGTGCTTGTTCGCGAGGCGGTGTAATAGTTTCCGTTGATTCTGCTCGTGTCAGAGTGACGACGCCGCGGAATTAACGCTGTTTTGCTGGAATTAATGGTCGGTATTTTACTTCCGCGCGTATATTTTTTTCAAATAACAATTGAATGTTTCGAAATGGTACGGGGAAGAAAAACGCGATTGTACATCGTCTAGTTTCCCTCTCAATCAGTATAAAATTTTAGGCGAAAATTAAGGTTGAATAATTGTTCTTGCATGGATTCTTAACCCTTCGCGTACAATTGCATTTTTTGAACTATACAGTACAATCTGAGTTCGTCAATTTGGACAACTTTAAACTACTTTGCTAAAAATCAATATTCTGGGCATTTTTGAACATTTTTGGATATCTCTTTCTTCAAAGATACAGAAAAGTCTCAGCTGTAAAATAGCAGCGCAGTAAAATCGAGATTTGCAAACAGATATTATTTTGAAATTTCCCGGATGCTTTATGAGCGATCGAATATTCTTTTGACTTCCGCAGAGTCAACGTTATATGTAGAGGGTTAATTTTATTGGGTCGATTCGAAAGTCTTCCACAAACGCTAAACAAGTGTTGACATGAACTAAGCAGTTCTCGCAATAGAAATACGCTGACGAGTGAAATGTGTATTTTCTGTGGGAAAACACACAGACATGAATCGACTTGACATTTTTGGAGATGAGAAACCGCAGTGAGGTGATAATTTTTCGCTGCGAGATCGAACCCCGAAACACCGTATTCGTTGAATGGTCTACAAAGCGCGAGGTATTATACGACAAAGTAAGAGTACGATCCATCATTCTCGAAAATGTTTTTCATTCGTCATCAATACATTGTCCGACTTAATATCGCGGGCCAGATACGATCCGCGCGATACAATCAACACCATCGTGTCTATTAAAATGCGACGGCACTTTTCACGCGCATCAATCATCACCCCGGAAAGGATCGTGCGAGCTTTTTACGAAGTGTCTGTCAGACCGTCACGATCTAAAAATAACAATTAAGAGCACGACGACAACGACGGCGCTCTCTCTCTCTCTCTCTCTCTCTCTCTCTCACTCTCTCTCTTCATTTTCGCTTGATCGCCGACGACAGGAGCGTAACAGTAATTAAACCAATTACGCGCGTCGCCGGCCTCTCATTAGCCGGTCTGCTTCAATTAATATTCGTTATAGACGGAACAATGCCGCGCCCGCGTTTGTCAGACCCGCCTTATTATACGTTATCGATCGATCTCACGATCGATCCACGATCGTAGGCACGAGAATTGACGGGCGGACGCGAGAGAGGCGAAATGGAGCAACGGCGACGGGTCGAACGGAGGCAGGACTGTGGAAGAAGAGTCCTTCTCTCTCTCTCTCTCTCTCTCTCTCTCTCTCTCTCTTTGTCTTTCTTTTTTGGTCTCTCCTCGACACCGAGAGAGCTCCGAGGCGCGAAGGAAATCTTTAAAGCCTCTTTAATGCTTTTATGTAACACCGCGGGACGTATTGCGCCACCGCTCTCCGTGGTCCTCGTCACGGCGTAAACCATCTCGGTACCGTTGCCTCGTTGTGCTCTCCGAACTGCTCCTCCTGTGTTGACTCCTTTCGAGTGCCTAAACCAGCCGGGTTGTGTAAGGCACGAGGACGAGGTAGGGACGCGTTCGGGGCCGTTTGGGAACGGTCCGGCCGACCCGTGCTCTCAGCGAGCGATTCTGTACGCAAACTCTTGAAACTTGAGGCTCGGACGGTCAGTTGTCAAATGATATCGCGAAATGATTACTTTTAGAAGCGTTTGTTCATATCCAGTGGGAGAATTTCGACGTTCTTGAAAGTTTCAAATCGGCGGACGACGTGGCGAGATCGATGCGAACTCAGAAATACTTCCTAAAAAGTCAACACACGCGAATCGTCGAGTTTTGTTTCGAATGGTATAGGGTGTGTTACAATACAAAAGTGTTACGGAAAAGCCAATATGACGCGAACAATAACTTGTACAGTGTTGTATCTCGAGACTTTCCATTGGTTATCAAATTCGAAGGATTTTGCAGGATCAACGTAAGACCGAAACGTTGACTCGCGGTTGTGTGGATCGCCATTCATCATATATCACTCGCATTTAAACACACCCGCTCGATTCTTACCTAATGTTTACGCTGACCGAGGTCTTTGTGTTAATCAAACAAGACTCGAGACATCGGACAGGTCCACATGTAGAGCTAAACGTGTGGCGAAAGTGAGCCTTTGAATCATCGAATGCACGAATAATGGCCCCTCTTCGAGCAAGGAGAGACGACGTTAATAAAGAACCACAAATTTACCGATCAATCGACGTCAAAGGCCTCACGGATCCCCGATATGTAAATATACGCCGAGTGTGGAGACTGCTCTGATTGTGAATATGCAGTGACGTCACTGTCTGAATATTCCGATATCGCGAAAGGTGTAATTCAATATCGAATCTACTCGTCAAGTCGTTTGTTGCTTTCGTTGCGTCCTGATCGCCCAAAAGCGCGGACGAGAGAGAGAGGGAGGGAGAGAGAGAGAGAGAGATAATTCGGTTTTCTCTCTCTCTCTCTCTCTCTCTCTCTCTCTTTTCTCAACGATTCGCAGCAATTTGCAGCATGCTTAGCAGAATTAATGTTATTCGTGACGGGGAAGCCCGTGTTTCTTTTTCTTCTTTTTTATGATTTCTTCTTTCTTCCGACGCGGCATTAATTCGCCGAGAAGGACGCATCGGGTAAAGGAGCGTCGGGGAACGACGGCGGCATACTTTCGAAAAAATTACGGACGTTCGAGCGGTCGAATTTCGGTTAAATTGGGCCGCCGGATAGAGAGCTTAATGCCGCTGATGGAATAATGCGGCCTGCGAAGTGTCAGTATCCTTGACGTGCCCCCGGATCTAGAAAGTCTCATCACGGTTGATTAGCAAAATTGAAACGTACTCGTTGCTGCGTCGCGTCGCGCAACACACGCGCGATGGGATGTAATAACGACGTGAATCGATGAATCGATCTCGTGCGAGATCCCGCGAAAAGATTCATCACATTCGGCCCCTTTTGTCGAATAATTCGTGGGAGTGCTAGTCCTCGAGTGTGTCTACTTATGGAAAATTAAGTTTTCATATCTGACGAAGCGTCTGACTTAAACATTGTCGATGTGAAGAGTAGCTATTCGAACAAGCTCCTCGCTTAAACATAGCGTTCTGGTATCTGCTTTACGTTTCTTTGTGCTCTGTCCTTCTCTCTCTCTCTCTCTCTCTCTCTCTCTCTCTCTCTCTCTCTCTCTCTCTCT
>NW_022639503.1:234287-250158 GCF_010583005.1 Odontomachus brunneus | reverse complement strand
TCTCTCTCTCTCTCTCTCTCTCTCTCTCTCTCTCTCTCTCTCTCTCTCTCTTTCTCTCGTTCCTTTCGTCGACTTAGCATTGCAAATGCAAAGCGCCGTTTTAATGGCATACCACTTCGTATTATTCATGTTGCAATTTTTTTCTCCTTTGTTACAATTACGGCATTTAGTGCGCCGTTTATCGATAACGGTTTCAACCCACAGTTCGCGTTTGTCTCGAAATTTCACGTTTGTCTCGAAATTTTTCAACAAATCAACTCTCGACGCTCATTTATATGCAAAGCGTAATGTCATTCAATAATCGCGACGGATTCAATTGCGTGTTCATTTTAATATAGCACGCAGCAAAATTATACGATCACGATGAATAATTTTCTCGCTGGTGGAAATACGTGCGCAGAAAGGAAAATTTGGTTGTGTTAAGCGAATTTCTGGTGAAATATGAACGAGCCAGAAATTCCAGCTGGGATTACCACATTAATAAAACAACTCCGCCGGTGTAATTGAATTTTCTATTATCGGGCAACTGGATGAAAAACTCGGTTGTGGGAATAGAAAGATTTTTGTAGGAGAGATTTTATGCTTAGTCAATTGCTTTCAGTGACTCAACCGAGTTTCAATGTAGATAAACGTTCAGTCGGATGTTTTCGGTCACGGTGACAAAGATATTATCTCTCATCAGTGAGTTTTTCGTCCGGTCTCCAGATTCAGAGTTACACGAATTGAAATCGTTTCTCGGCGCCGAATCTTATTCAAGTCCTATTCAATCTTGTCAACCTTTAACAAGATTTCTGGTTAACTTGAACGGAATTCTGGCGACATCAACGATTTTCTGACTTGTTCATATCTCGAGAAATTAGTCTAACCGAACTTTCTTTTCCCGCGTGGACACTCGTAAAAGCGTCGAATCGATTCGCCAGATCGAGATCGCGGCCGCCGCCTATTGTTCTAAGACGGAATGATTCGTCGTCTCTTTTCCTCGCTGCGGCGCGTACAATGACGCGATAGTTGCCTTGACATTATGTCGCCCAGCATCTCCAGTCGGCACGACTGTACTCTACCCACTTTGTTAGAGGAGCGCTGACATTTCATGGATCGAAGCCGATCGCCGGCATCGTCGAGCCTCCCAGACCGAATCAGGTGTACGGCGCGCGTTTATTATCGCGTTCTATTATCTCGGCGATGCGCCGATCGCGTCCTCGCGATAGAAATCTCGCGATTTTCATAATTTCGCGAAATCGACGATTGTAGCCGTGTCAGGCAAGGAAAGAGATAGATGAGGAGAGAGAGAGAGAGAGAGGGAGAGGGACAAGAGGACAAAGAGTCCCGATCGCTCATGTAGATTTCGCGGCGCGATGAACGCTACACGAGGCGGACGCTGCCGAGTCGATATCGGGACGACTCCGGTATCGACCGTATTGCACCGCAGGAAAAATACATAACTAATTGAGGTCGGGCCGCAATAAATATTCGCCGTATCCGTAACTGTGCATTTGTATAATTAACACGGCCATTAAGCACATAATTCCGCGCGCGCGCACACTCGCTCGCATTCGCGCGGCTCGCCTCTCGTACGGAGAAAAATCGTAATGGGCTTCTGCGGGCAATAAATTTTTGTCGTGTCTGTGTGTAAGCGATCGTATAATTAACGCGGTAATTAGCCGCGCGTAGCGCACGTTGAGAAACGTCGTAACGAATCGACTTCTGTTGGTGATAAATTTCGGTCGTAGCGCGTAGCGGGGCCACTCCTTGCGTCATCGCATTATTAACACACCGTAATCGCGCGCGTCACAGTCGTCGTCATCTCTCGTCGCGGGGCTGAGAAAGAAATGAGGTGTAACCGGGGGAGTGAACTTTGGCGATTAATACATTTCCGTGGGATCCGCGATTGCGCAACACTGCGGAATTAACGCCGTAAATTGAATCCTTGATCTCGCATCGTTAAAGAATATTCATTGTGAAGACACATAATAGATCGCCAGGGGCCGCCGGTGTAATAAAGTTCGCGATACGCCGGTCAGCGCGTAATTGCGTAATCGCTGCTGTAATCAATTTACAATCGCGCTCTTTTGAAAAATCGCGGAGCTCTCGCGGTCGAAAGGCGTCCGCTATAAATTATGAATTTCGCAATTCTACGACTTGGTACGTCAACGGGGGAATCGACTCGCCCCATTAATCATAGTGTTCATGGCACAGGATATTATGGAATTGGTCGGTAAAAGGAGGCCACTATCGAGACTTTTCTGAGTTCTATTATTCTTTTATATCACGGTGTGATTGTTACTATGGCATTCCCACGTATCGCGATGCTTCGAAATTTCTCTCAAGCCATCCTCGTTCCCAAGTCTCCGATGTCTCGGCTACATCGGACACGTTTAATACAGAACAAATTCAATTTTATAAGATCCTTTCACTAAAGGCATAAATATAAAGTAAATTCGCACGACAAAAATTATTTCGCCGATGAATCTTGAGTATATGGAGAAGCTCGCTATCGTCGTTCGATGATTAATTCTAGTGTTGTAAATCTCACAAAAGACGCGAGTTGTGAAAAGTTGTAAATTAATAGAAGTATGAATTTCTTGTTATGTACGTCCGTCAATAATATCTTGGTAAAAAATTTGATTTTATAGTGAATATTATTAACATCACTGTGTGTCCATTTCAATTCTGTTCTGCAAAAGAATTATGCTTCAACGATGACCATCCTGGCTTCAACAGGAAATTAGTATCAATATATTTTTTTTTCCATTCATTACAATTATAGTTATCGGTAAGTCTTTGATACTAAGATATATTATTAATAAACATACATAACAAGATTCATGCTCCTATTAATTTACAACTTTTCACAACTGCCCAGACTTTAGCTAATTTTCGCTCCTGCCAGGGTCCTCAAACCCCTCAAAGGCCCATCGATAGCGGCCTCGGCACGGATACGGCGATTTAATCACGTCCGGCGATCCTGGGACGAACAACGGGCCGCCGATGAAATTCGGCATTAATTGGGCGAACGCGGATCCGGCGCTCGGTCCCGTTCCGTTCCCTCTCGATTTTTTCCCGATGCGCGCCGCACAGCGAATGATCGATACCCGCCGTCACGCACGCACGTTAGCGGCAATTAAGCGCGTATACTAATCGGCCGCGTTAAGGTATGTACGCCTCGTCTAAGTGGGGTGCTCTCCTCCGACATGGCGGGGGCGTGAGAAGTGCCTTCGCCCTGTGACCTCTGCGGCCTCCGGGGTACCCCGGTACTACTACTCCGTAGAGATACTCACCGTGGCCGCATCGTGCGCCACGATAGAGCGAGCGATGGTGCGACGGAGACGGCGAGAGAGGAGTCTCTCGGACTCTCTGTGTGTATAGTCGACGAGCGGCCTTCCCATCCGTCGAGGCACTGTACGGCCCGTTCGAATTTTGACACGTTCGACGTTTCGCTCGATCTTTCGACCCCTCGCTCTCGAATCGACGTAGTCCGATAGCACGGCCTGTGGGAACGAGAGCCTTTCCTTCTTTATCCGCGCTAAGGCTCGCCTATCGCGCGTATACGCGTGTCGTCGGCGTCGCGGTCGTCGTTAGGACTTGAAGACGAAGACTGGGGCTTTTGTGAAGTCACAAGGGATAAGGAGAGGTGAATTGAGATATCCGAGTAAATTCGATACCGCGATATTGTCCGATAGTGAAAACTCCTAGTGATTCGTCTGTCGCGATTTTTATCATTTCGCGGTCACTCTTGAACATGTCATCAAAGGATATTTTAGCAACGTATTAGTCTGATCTTAAATCGGGATTATGCGAGCAATACGATTGGGTGGGTTACAATAGGTGGGTTATTTTCAATGTTTAATAGGAATAAATATGATAATAATAATAAACGTAGCGGTATATATATATGGTATATTAAAAAGAACGAAATGGGAAAGCGGGCAGCACGGACCACATTGTCCAAAAGCGGTCGAATCGGCTTCTCTTCCGTGTCTCTCGGTGAATACTTGGCGGCATTTATCCTTGACCACATGATACGGTCTCGGCGACATCCCGGCGTTTTCGGTGCTGCGGAGTCATACGACCCGTCGTCCCAGTAACTCGCGATCCATTCCGCGTGTTTCACAGTCAATTGACCTCCGGGTCCTTCCCTCGAAGCTCGAAAGCCGCGGATTCCGGACGGCTCGGCTTCCCCTCCCGGTGCTTTCCTCCTCGTCTCCTCCTCTTCTCTCTTTCCCGTCTTCCCTCCCCCGCAGTCACTCCGTCGACCCTCTCGCATCCCATCCGTCTCTCCTGGTCGACCGCGGACTTTCCGGACTTTCAGGCTCGACCTCGGGGCCCCGCGAGATGCGGTAGGAGAGTTAACCTTTCAGGAATGACTATTTCATGGCCACTTCCTGGGTTCAATGCTCCCGCGATTTCTATGCAGGTAGGGTAAGCCGTATACACACGTACATACACAAGCGCAACGTACACTCGCGCTCACACGTAGAGACGGAGGACACGCGCGCGGAGAGAGAAGCGTAAACCTACACACGTACGGAGGCTGAACCCCGACGAGCAGAACCGTTCCCTTGTACCCGGGGCCTTATGTTCTGCGTGTACGCCGTATAGCGCGCGGCGGTGGCGGTGGTGATGGCGGTGGTAGGGGCACGGGGGACTCAGGACCCAAGGGATCTAACGCATTCGAGAGAGCCTGTGTGTGCTTGCATAATATTAGACCTTATGCAACCTGCCCTTCCCACACTTATCACTGCCTCCCTCTTCCCTCCTTTCTTCCTCTTTCTCCTTGTCTCACACTCGTCTCGTCTTCCCCCTCCTGCTCCTCCTCTCTCTCCTTCTCCTCCTCCTCTTCTTCTTCTTCTTCTTCTTCTGTCTTCGTGTTTCTCTCTTTCTCTTCCTCGAGAGAGGGTTCTTCCTCGTCGTCGACCCCCACCCTCGACTAGATGCCCGCGAACGGTGCCTCGCGGTGCCCTTGGCGGCGCGCAGGCCTCAGGGTAGGGTGACTCTAGCCTGGTTCGCAGGCAGGATACGGACGGCAATGGAAGGAAGAGCGGCGACTTCGGAGCTCAGTGAAGAGGGAGCGAGAGAAGAACGGGCGCTTCGCCGCCAGACGGCCGGCCGGCCGGCGGGAGGGAGGAAAGGAGAGAATTCTCTCGTGGGACCGTCTCGTGGGGTGGGTAGGTGGGTGGTTAGGCGAGTGAGTGGGTGGGTGGGGGGTTGCTCGTGGAGGGCCCTCTCGGGTAAGTCAGCGGGGGTCAGAACGGAGATGCTCCGCGATCGTGTCGGGCGGGGCTGCCCGCTCACGACTTGAACTATCACACGCCCCCACTAGCACCAGCATCCACCTTCCAGCCTCGGCCTCGGACCGTTTTCTCGTCTGGACGATACGTCCCGGCTGTCTACCTCCTCCGTTGCCAGCGCTTAATCCGATAAATAATGCTGTCGGCTCAAGGTTGCGCGTCACCGCGATATTACCGGCGCGATTCCCGCGACGGGTCTGGTCGCGCGATTTTCGCGGAGCCCTCCCTCGATGCGGAGCGGGCAGTCGTCGCTGAATCCTGAGCGGATTTTCGTGTATCGCGCGGCTCCGTTGACAGGCCACGGGAGTGAGACGCTACGGCTGCCGCGTGAAAAATGCAGCGCGACCGAAATTTTCGGGAGGGTGAGCGCGCGTCCATTCGTGCTTTCGCCAACTGAAAGAGATCCGCGAAAAGGGCGCTGCTGAGCGCCAGGCTGACACGTGTGTACCGTAATTTTCCTCTTTTGAATTTTCATTGAGTACAAATAAAATGAGAATTAGTAATTAAGAAATACATTCAAGCGATGAACGTCACTTCTCTGAAAGATCATAGAATTTAACACCGCCATTATTACCTCATGTTTTACGATCGATTTCTTAGCGTTATACCCTGAAAGATACTCGCGTGCAGGCCAATTAAATGCATGCACGGCGCGTATATTGCTCAAACAGCATCTTTATCGTATCAAACCACCGATGCCACTTTGCCACACGAATCAGCATTCGTCGATCAGCTATTCAATTCGGCATTCCCCGTGGAAACCCCCGTCGTAAAGGTGCACGTAATGAAAGCGCGCACCCCTTTTCTATTTTGTATTGGACGATCCAGGATGACGACCGTTAACCGATTGACCGCTAACGGTTGTCATTCTGGTCCAGATCTTGGAGAGAAAGAGAGAGAGGAAGAGAGAAAGATCTCCTTGGATGCGAGTCTAAGGGTCGAGGCGCGACTAAAGCGCAGGCGTTAAACTGGCGTGTAATGACGTTGCGTATGGAAACACGTCGATTCCGCCACGGGATATGCGAAGTGAATCGAATAACGTGTCCGTACGGGCGATGCGTTATAACGTCGTCGCGTCGACTCGCGTCGCGCGCGATTGCACGCGCGTGCATGTACGCATCGTATCATCCGAGTTAGCCGCATAGCGGCGCGGGAGAGGAAAGAAAAGAAAAATACCAGTTACGGACACTTACACGCTGTATCGTAAATTGGCTATCGTAATAAACGTATTATCGAGCTGCATTACGGGCGCTCGTTTCGCGCGACGTGGCGGACGTCCCGGCCGAGCCGGGACCCGTTTTGTATGCTGGCACCTGCCTGCACGTGCATTATGTGCATAAGGCGCACGAGAGGAAGGTTGCGCGATTCCGCAAAGGCGCCCCGACGACGTACGAGTGAATTTACGCGCGGTGACGGCCGGGGAAGCGATGTTTCTCCCTTCCTTTCTTTTTATCCTTGGTCGCGAAATAAATATACCATGCGTGCGCGCGTCACGTGTGCACGACGATAGCGCATGGGAAAAAAGAATTTTTTAACGGATTAACCAAATATCTGGTGAAATATATGGACGAGCCAGAATTCCCATTAAAGATGCTAGAATTCATGTTGCGTGTATTTTAATTCGGGTTCGTGTTAACAAGTCATACTTGAAATCAGAGATTGAAGTCAGATTTAGATGAGAGAGATTTTAGTTGAGTCACAATTGTGGATATATTATATATATCTCGTATCATTCAACTGAAACACTTGGAGCTAACTCTGTGCGGAAATTAAGTAAATTAAATTATGTGAGCGAAGTAAGAAAATTAAGATAAAAGTATCTTATACGTGAAACAAGTTTCAAGTGACACTATTAATATACTATTGATATGGGACCTTACGTGTATCTATAGAATTACATTCAAGTATCAGTTAAATTATATGATACAAGTGATATTAGTTTTATAATTGGGATTCACAGCTGAAAAATTCACATCTAACTCTAAATTTAAATCCGTGTATCTCACTGAAAATTTTCGTTTAAACGAAAATTTTCGACGATCTAAGTTGCCACTCGACGCGGAAGAGAAACAGACACCCCATTCCGGATATTTTCCCTCCCTCCGTGCTCCGCCGGACCCGCGATACATCGCGATGCATCGCGATCGCCCGCTCGACCCGATCATCCCGACACCCTCGCGCCGACGCGCGAGTTCCCGTGCTCTCGAAGGCAACGGCGGCTGACCTACTGGCGGTAGCCGGCGCAACCGAGTGCAACAGCTCGCAAGTGGATAACTGCCGCGCGGAAGATCGCTCGCGGAACCGAAGAGTCGACGGTCTCTATCTGGCTCCGCGAACGCCGCGTGCAACCGCGGCGTACGATCCACGGCCATGGACTATCTCCGCGTTTCGACCTCTTCTTCTCCACTTCGGTATCATTACGACCTGAACTCGTGTAGGAATGCTTCTTTCCACTGTCGAGTACTCGAGAAACCGTCCCTGCCCCTCCGCAGCCCCTACAGCCGCCCTTGTCGAGCGCAGCGCGATGCACCTGAGCGGAGTGCACTTGTAAGAGAGGATGCGCGCGCGATCGTCGATTTCCCGTCGATCTCGGGCGATTTCGCGGGGTCGCGCACTTCATCTGCGATTCCATCATGCTGCGAGCAGTGTTTGGAGTACTCTGTTTCCGCCGTTGTGCGTGCGTGCGTGCGTGCGCGCGAGAATAACGGCCGCGGCGAGATAGATCCTTTCGCACGTGTACCAATCACGCAGCGTTTCGCGTCAAGTTTTACGGGACTTGAGGCGCAATCGCAGACGAAATCTCTTGGCGTATTTACGCAGCGTTCAAGATTTATCAAGCGGCGGGCAGTAACAATCGCCGTAGCATTTTAGTTTCTCTATTGAAATTGCCAGCGAAGTGACATTAAATATCTCTAATTAATTATTTCGATACTCGTGATACCTTACTTTATCAATAAAAAAAAAAAAAAAAAACACGGAGAAAGAGAGGAAGAAAATATTAATTTGCAATATGAAGATCCAATCAAGCGTCCGTAACTCCATTCGCGCGCGCGAGGCATTTCTACCAGAATAAATATTTAAGGAGATGCGCGTAAATGCAGCTTAACTACTCGTCTTTCGTGGTAACATGAGGCATAAATCAGGATGAAATGGCGAAGCCAAGGGAAAAGGTTAATTATACATTTCGACACCGGAGGTAAGCAAAATGTAATTACAGGAAAATTCATTATACCGTTTCGGTGAATTTGCCGTAAACATCTGCGCAACGTTCTCGGGTCTACCGACGATTATTTCTCGCGTAAGAAGCGAGCGAAGATTTCCAAGTTTACAAAGCAACGTCTCGTCGAAATAAAACCCTACGAAATAATTTCACTTTGATCTAAATAAGTTCTTTAGTATTCTTCTTGCAATCTCCTCGGAGAAACTCTATAACGAGAGGAAACTTCTCTCAACATAGAAAAATCCTAAAATAAAAGATATATACGAAGAACTTGGGTGTTAAGCATCGCACAGACATGTTGTATAAAGACATATAATTCAGTAAGTTATAACGCTCTCATAATAACGCGTAATAACCCTCTTAGATATACAATCGGAGGCAGAGAAGAACTGTCAATAAGAGGCAATGGCGGTTGGTGCGTATATTCAACTACAGGAGGATAATAATGTTTGACAGCGTAATAACGCACATGCCGAACACTTTTCGGTCGTGCAACGTACGCGATGGAGCAACCTTCCACGTCAAACCCGACCCTGTGCCTCGATTGTTAATGTCAACCAATTAACTCACTAACTCACTCCATTTCTTTAATAATGCATTTTTTCACTCCTTTTAATGTCGCAAAGAATACCATAGCCAGGAGCGTGTGTTGTCACATTGTCAAACTTTATTATTTCCCCATAGTTTGAACATTTGAATCAACAATCGCGATCGGCTCTCATTGGCATCCATCTGGACACTTGACGCGTTGCGAGGAACGCAATCGTTGTGCGACTCTGACATAATTGAAAATAATCGGGCGGCTTTTGCACAATTAGCTTTCATCTAGCTGGTGTTTCGACCGTCTCGTCGCGGTAAGAGTGAGGAGTAAAAGAGGAATAAAAAGAACAGAAAGAGTCTCGGGGAGATAGAAAGAGAGAGAGAGAGAAAGAGAGAAGAAATGAACGAACTTAGAGGCAGCAGCCTGTTATTCGCTGGAGCGGCTGTCACTAATAGATTTATGTAATTCCGTGCGGCGCGTATTTATAGCTTGGCCGATGTTATCAACATAAATCTCAATCAGCCGCGCCGATCCGCAGGCTTTTGATCGACTTCGCCGTTGGGAGATCGCCGCGCTCTTTTTATTTAACGACTTGTCAGAATCTATATTTATCGCGCTTAGAGCGCGCCGCCAAGTTAACAAAACTGTCCACGCGGCCCCGGCCATTAGTGTAAATCAGCGACACAACATTGCGAAATGTCCGCGAATCGATCCTTTTAGGCTTTCTCGCGAGTCATTAACGCGAGCTCGCGAGCCGTCGTCGCATCTCTCTTTCTCTCTCTGTGGACGAGGTCCTCTGCTCGCCGTTCTTCGCTAACGCGGTTTGCCTCTTTGGCAGTCCCCTTTTCCCCTCTATGTATGAGTAAAAAAATCGAGACAAAAATTTTTCTCATTTTCTCGAGTCTCTACTTTCTAGTCGGAACGTTGTTTATAATTTCGCAACGTTTACAATATCTTTTCTTTCCTTTTTTTGTCAAAATTCGTAACGGAATTAAAATGTCAACTGTTTCCTGAATGACCCATGAAGCAGACGGAGGACTAACGAAGCCGCACGACCGTGAATTAAGTTATTAACGTCGAGAGCGGAAGGACGCGTCGGTCTCTGCCGCTTGGCGAAATCCTCCGGGATGAATTGCAAATGAAGCGGAAGTGACGTAATCTCGAGTCGCGACGGGCATGCAAGTCGGTCGGGTGATAATGCTGTTCGCCATTAAGAGACAAATAGACGACTTTTCCAACGTGCCGCGACTCGAGTCGTCACTACGCAAGACAGCGAAGTGATTTTCATGGCGCGTCGGTCGCCGACTTGTCACTCGAGCACTCGTGTGTTTACGGCAAATCAACGTTACGTTAGGATTATGTTGTACAAGCGGAAACGCGACTCTAATTTCATGTGTCGCTCGCTCTCTCGTTCGTTTCATTCGGCGTCCCGCCGCGGCGACACTCGCTCTTCATAAATCTTTTACGGCTGATAACACACCGTGTGCGATACGCGATGTGCAACTGGCTTATAGTCCGCGATCGCGACACGACACACCGTCGGCTATCAGGCTCATTTCGTGCAATCATCATTACCCTTCCTTCTGCCGTTCTAACCCTCCTAGCGTGAGTACTATGTTTTGCGCGGCGCGGCCCGTAGGGAGGACGGCGTACTCCTCCTCCCTGCGGAGCGCTATTATGTCTTCGATCGATCGATGATGTAATCGCTTCCAAATGCGTCGTTTAGTCGTGCCGTGCGGACGCCCGATCGATCGTTACAAATGTGTCTCTCCAGGCGCACTCGTAGGCAATGCTAGGAATGAAAGGACGGCCACTTCTTCTTCGACGAGGCGCGCACAGAACGTCCCGGAAGAGGGATCCGCTGGGATCTGGGAATGCCCCGCAGTAACTACCATCGGCGATTGCAACAATTGCGCGACGATTACGGTGGATAACGCGCACGTGGGTGATTTTAATAGGGACGGTGTGTTGAAAATCAAACGTCAACTCGCGTCTTATCACTGTGTCGATATTATCGGCCCGCGTAACAAGTAAATTCGTATTTTTCAGGTAAAATGTAACGATTCTATCTTTATGTCGTTGTAATTTCGTGAAACGTAATATATTCGAAGGATAACAGAGAAGATAGTCTATCAAAATACGCACACATTGTCTCATAAAATTATGAGACGATATCGAAGTGCAATTGCTTCATTTTATCTGGAGAATTTGAAAGATTATTTGTTACAACCTAATATATATTTATTACTCTCACGAATTATAATCACGAATATATTTATCTCACGAAAATTGGCGGTATCATCGTGTTTTATCCTCACTGCGGAATCCCTCATTCGGATCTCTCCCCGATCTTTCTACGCGAAAGTAGACGTTTTTTTCTCACGCCCGCATATGTTAAGAGAGTTAACGAGTCGCTGGACGCAATGTGTTGTGAAAGCGAACGCGGCTCGGCTGGAGCGCGAAATGTACGAATATACATACATGTACGTACATGATTTACGACTTCCTTCTGTATTGACCGTCTCGTTCCTCTGTTCGGCTCGACCCGCAGGAGCAAGAAAGAAAGAAAAAGACAGAAAGCGAGAGAGAGAGAGAGAGAGAGAGAGAGAGAGAGAGAGAGAGAGAGAGAGAGAGGGGAAGGGGGGAGAGGGAGGAATGAGCACAGGGTAGTGAAGAAGAAGCGGAGGGCGGCCGGGTCTGACCCCGGGCGGGCACGCCGGTTTGCATATTCGCCACTGCACAACCCGGTGGCGGTTATACATCATGCATCCGCGGCGGTCCCAGCGGGTCGCGGCGCAAGTGCAACGGTGCACCCACACGGTGCATCCGTCCGTGTCGTGTCCTCACGTGCAGCAGCGGCGAGGGAGAGAGAGAGAGAGAGAATGAATGAAAGAAAGATAGAGACACCGGCGCGATATTGCACGTGAGAGTGGGTGCTCGCATGTACACACAAATACACACGCACACACGGGGAGAGTGCAAGGGTTGCATATACGTACAGCCGTGATTCCGCGGACGGCTGGTTCTTGCATTCGCACGAACGTCTCGTTTTGTGTCCTCCCCGCCGTGCCGAAGAGGTGATTCACGATAGCTCGGACGATAGCTCGGGCGAATTTGCATCCCTGGAATCCGCGGCGTGGGCAGCGGCAACCTGTCCCTCCCGTCCCTTCCTCTTTCTCTCTCTTTCTCTCCTGCCCCTTCTGCAGCCGAGTCGAGCGTGTGCCCTCTTTCTCCACCATTTCTCCTCCCCAGGATTCATTCTTACGGCGCTTCGGCCGCAGCCGACACGAATTCCGCGTAGCGCTCCTTGCTCTTACGGACTGTCACGTACCAGGATGCGATTCCCGGGATGTATTGTGATCGCGGAGAAGGGAAGGTAGGGAAACGGTGACCCTCACGCGAGTCCCGATCGCGAATGTGACCTTTATCGGCCGGCCGGGCCAACGGGTCAACGCATCGGCGTTTCTTATCGGATGTAATAATCAGTGTTGAACATCCGCGGTACAAAACGGTAATCTGCGTCATCGCATAGACCGTGTAAATCCGCTTTTTATCCGCGATGTCTGTGTGGGCGACGGGCTACCCACGCAGACATTACATTCCGTTTGAATACGGAAAGGGGTTGGAATCACGTTCGAGTCGCCTCTCTTCGTGGATGCTCGCGTCATCACAACGGTAATTTCGAGTTGCCTCGGCGCACTTTGCGACTATCAGGTGGTCCATTGTTTCTCTTATTTGTACCGAAAATAGTAAGTTACTATATTCGCTATCAGTGTCGCAAGCGAGAGTGACGAATTTTTCTTTCTATATCCACGTAAACAAGCTGGATTTGCTTGCACAATTACATGAAGAAATACTGGGGGGGGTCATCGTTAGCCCCACGTTGTCGTTTAAGAATTAAGACGATCTTAAATATAAAATCGCACTATGAACGCCGACTCACGAGAGGAAACCGCACGGTGCAGTCGGCTACATGACGTAATGTCGGCGCTCAATTCATCACGTGACATCGCCGTAAAATTCGCTTTACGGGCGGAAGAGTACGGGAGGTTTTCGCGATATCGCGACCGGGAAATCTAAACGCGCGTCACGCGTCACCGGTTTTATTCCCCGGGAGTTTTCCCGATCCGGCCCCGCGGCCGGCTGACCGGCGATCGCAGGACGTATTTATCGTCGGCATTAGCATTATTCAGACGCGGGAAGCCCGCCGGCGAGGTATATCCTTCGATCTTTGCGCCGCGAAACGGGCGGTCTCCCTTCTGCGAGACACGCATCGATCTTGCACATCGTCGTCGCGCGCTCGCAGTCGCAGCCGAGTTAATGCGCGTCGAATATGGCGATATGAGGTCGTCGATGGGATCCTCTATAAGGCACATCTGCGGCAGGCCTCGCAAATGAAACAGCCTCCCCCTTATACAACTGTGTATTGTCTCGCCGGCGAGATCTTATCGTCGCCGTGATCATTCGGCCTTGTTTCTCTTCTGGAGAAGCCAGCGAGTGTCCTTCCGCCGTTCGCGCGAAATTAAACGGCGGCGTACGTGCGCGAGGATCTCCTTCGATTATTACGCGATGATGAGAAATAAACGCGCGTGTACAGCGCAATATAAAAATAATATATGCACGTAAAAATAAATCACGCGTTTTAAATTGCTATTTTTGTTTCAATATTCCGTGAAAAATTTTTCCGTTTTAATTTTGCCGCTTATTCGTGCCGCTTATCATTTCGATACTTTGAGTAGATCTCTTTTTCTCCTCCTCCCTCTCCCCCATCGCATTTTAATTTTGCACCTTATTATATTGTGCATTATCGTATCCCGAAATTATTCGATTGCAAATAAATTAGATTAATTCCTCTCGCGCTCGCGACAAGCGTGTCGTATTAACGACACGTTGGAACGGCCTCGAATTAATTAAAATCAAATTAAATGCAAATTGTATAAATTATCGAATTCGAAAGCGGCATAATTTCAGCGCCTACGATAATCCTGAAATTAATATGTACTGTCGGTTTATCGTTTGCATATCTCATTAAGATTCCTGATTTTTAAACTGTACCATTTTTTTAAATAACAATTTTTTTTAAACGATAGTTGTGTGTTGTGTATGTCGATCCATTTGCCTATGGCTAGGATCGACGAAAGAGGAAAGCTGCTCTCGCGAATAGCGATAGGCTCGACTTTTAGCGGTCATACGAAAATGGTCCGTCTCGGAAACACGACCTCGGTTGCGATCGGCGTAGTCTAAAACGAAACGCTTGTATTCGGGTGAGAACCGCGCGAGAACTCCCTCGACCGACGTCTCGTACGTTATCGGCGCCGATCGCAGATACGGTGCGCCTCCTTCGCCTGTTCCAGGAGGTTACAGAACTAATAGACCAACCTCCTTCGTGCGCGATCGCCGTACACCACCGGCCTCTTAGCGCCTCTCGCGACCATCTACATACGGCCACGATCTTGAGTTTCCCATAGGTGCACTCTCCCGCGCCTCCGTGCAGGATCACGGACCCCTCGTTACCCAGCTGGCTGTGTATCCTCCCTTGTTCTGCCTTATCTCTCTTCAGCACGGCGATTAACACCGTGTGCTTCCTTCGACAGATTCCTTCATCTTGTACACGTCTCGTAAACATTTTCTGAGCGTTCCGTGAATATTTTCCAACTGTTAGTTCAGCGTCAGTCCTTGTAAAGGACCTCGCACAAAACCTGTGGAAAATGGTTTTCGATCAAATTGGCTAAAATTTCACTATGTTATAGTTTTCGCCATGCTGATAAAAAGTTATCATTGCACCAAGTCCCAAAAGTCAATATTTCCCAAGATATAAAGGGTCAAAGTAGTGAAATATGGTCATCCGCAGTAGTAAAACGTATGTTATAAGTGATACATTGATATTTATGCACGAAATAAATAAAAATCGATTTTTACATATATATATATGTAATAAATATTTAGTTCCGTAAGATATATGTATATACAGGGTGGGGCAAAAGTATCGGACCGGTGAAATATCTCGAAAAATATAAGTTTTACAAAAAATTGTTTCAGATCTTAATAATATTGCGGAACTAAATATTTATTACACATATATATGTAAAAATCGATTTTTATTTATTTCGTGAATAAATATCAATATATCACTTATACTTACATACGTCTTACTACTGCGGATGACCATATTTCACTACTTTGACCCTTTATATCTTGGTAAATATTGACTTTGGGGACTTGGCAATGACAACTTTTTATCAGCATGGCGAAAACTATAACATAGTGAAATTTCAGCCAATTTGACCGAAAACCATTTTCCATAGGTTTTGTGCGGGATCCTTTGTCTGCTTTCGAGGAAGAGAGCGAAAGAGATTTGCGTCAGGTGATTATTATCACGCGGCCCTCGCTATTAATACTGCGAATTTCTATGTGAACATAAATGCTCTTGTATCGAAATTCGAGTTCTATTTCAACTCAGTAAATTCCATCGCACTTGAAGAATTAATGGAGAGTCTGAAGATATAACGTTAACAGACTGTTGTTCATTAATACTATAAATAATTATTTACCGCGGTTTTCTCCGCATGTTGAGGTCTGGAGAATTTATTTAAGAATTATCTGTACAAATTAAGGTTATGCTGTGTTGTATGCAAAATATTTAATTTATTTTAATTAACTGCATCAACTGCATTAATCTTAAAAGGAATCGGTCGCAAAAGTTTACATCACACAACACTACATCAATAACAAATGTTACATTTCTCAATACGACTTTAGTTTTAGAGATATTTCGTTCGAAAATGTGAAAAGTTTGGATATTAGTGGTGTCGCGACGTTTTT
>NW_022639503.1:217391-234277 GCF_010583005.1 Odontomachus brunneus | reverse complement strand
GCTCTCTCGTTCGTTTCATTCGGCGTCCCGCCGCGGCGACACTCGCTCTTCATAAATCTTTTACGGCTGATAACACACCGTGTGCGATACGCGATGTGCAACTGGCTTATAGTCCGCGATCGCGACACGACACACCGTCGGCTATCAGGCTCATTTCGTGCAATCATCATTACCCTTCCTTCTGCCGTTCTAACCCTCCTAGCGTGAGTACTATGTTTTGCGCGGCGCGGCCCGTAGGGAGGACGGCGTACTCCTCCTCCCTGCGGAGCGCTATTATGTCTTCGATCGATCGATGATGTAATCGCTTCCAAATGCGTCGTTTAGTCGTGCCGTGCGGACGCCCGATCGATCGTTACAAATGTGTCTCTCCAGGCGCACTCGTAGGCAATGCTAGGAATGAAAGGACGGCCACTTCTTCTTCGACGAGGCGCGCACAGAACGTCCCGGAAGAGGGATCCGCTGGGATCTGGGAATGCCCCGCAGTAACTACCATCGGCGATTGCAACAATTGCGCGACGATTACGGTGGATAACGCGCACGTGGGTGATTTTAATAGGGACGGTGTGTTGAAAATCAAACGTCAACTCGCGTCTTATCACTGTGTCGATATTATCGGCCCGCGTAACAAGTAAATTCGTATTTTTCAGGTAAAATGTAACGATTCTATCTTTATGTCGTTGTAATTTCGTGAAACGTAATATATTCGAAGGATAACAGAGAAGATAGTCTATCAAAATACGCACACATTGTCTCATAAAATTATGAGACGATATCGAAGTGCAATTGCTTCATTTTATCTGGAGAATTTGAAAGATTATTTGTTACAACCTAATATATATTTATTACTCTCACGAATTATAATCACGAATATATTTATCTCACGAAAATTGGCGGTATCATCGTGTTTTATCCTCACTGCGGAATCCCTCATTCGGATCTCTCCCCGATCTTTCTACGCGAAAGTAGACGTTTTTTTCTCACGCCCGCATATGTTAAGAGAGTTAACGAGTCGCTGGACGCAATGTGTTGTGAAAGCGAACGCGGCTCGGCTGGAGCGCGAAATGTACGAATATACATACATGTACGTACATGATTTACGACTTCCTTCTGTATTGACCGTCTCGTTCCTCTGTTCGGCTCGACCCGCAGGAGCAAGAAAGAAAGAAAAAGACAGAAAGCGAGAGAGAGAGAGAGAGAGAGAGAGAGAGAGAGAGAGAGAGAGAGAGAGAGAGGGGAAGGGGGGAGAGGGAGGAATGAGCACAGGGTAGTGAAGAAGAAGCGGAGGGCGGCCGGGTCTGACCCCGGGCGGGCACGCCGGTTTGCATATTCGCCACTGCACAACCCGGTGGCGGTTATACATCATGCATCCGCGGCGGTCCCAGCGGGTCGCGGCGCAAGTGCAACGGTGCACCCACACGGTGCATCCGTCCGTGTCGTGTCCTCACGTGCAGCAGCGGCGAGGGAGAGAGAGAGAGAGAGAATGAATGAAAGAAAGATAGAGACACCGGCGCGATATTGCACGTGAGAGTGGGTGCTCGCATGTACACACAAATACACACGCACACACGGGGAGAGTGCAAGGGTTGCATATACGTACAGCCGTGATTCCGCGGACGGCTGGTTCTTGCATTCGCACGAACGTCTCGTTTTGTGTCCTCCCCGCCGTGCCGAAGAGGTGATTCACGATAGCTCGGACGATAGCTCGGGCGAATTTGCATCCCTGGAATCCGCGGCGTGGGCAGCGGCAACCTGTCCCTCCCGTCCCTTCCTCTTTCTCTCTCTTTCTCTCCTGCCCCTTCTGCAGCCGAGTCGAGCGTGTGCCCTCTTTCTCCACCATTTCTCCTCCCCAGGATTCATTCTTACGGCGCTTCGGCCGCAGCCGACACGAATTCCGCGTAGCGCTCCTTGCTCTTACGGACTGTCACGTACCAGGATGCGATTCCCGGGATGTATTGTGATCGCGGAGAAGGGAAGGTAGGGAAACGGTGACCCTCACGCGAGTCCCGATCGCGAATGTGACCTTTATCGGCCGGCCGGGCCAACGGGTCAACGCATCGGCGTTTCTTATCGGATGTAATAATCAGTGTTGAACATCCGCGGTACAAAACGGTAATCTGCGTCATCGCATAGACCGTGTAAATCCGCTTTTTATCCGCGATGTCTGTGTGGGCGACGGGCTACCCACGCAGACATTACATTCCGTTTGAATACGGAAAGGGGTTGGAATCACGTTCGAGTCGCCTCTCTTCGTGGATGCTCGCGTCATCACAACGGTAATTTCGAGTTGCCTCGGCGCACTTTGCGACTATCAGGTGGTCCATTGTTTCTCTTATTTGTACCGAAAATAGTAAGTTACTATATTCGCTATCAGTGTCGCAAGCGAGAGTGACGAATTTTTCTTTCTATATCCACGTAAACAAGCTGGATTTGCTTGCACAATTACATGAAGAAATACTGGGGGGGGTCATCGTTAGCCCCACGTTGTCGTTTAAGAATTAAGACGATCTTAAATATAAAATCGCACTATGAACGCCGACTCACGAGAGGAAACCGCACGGTGCAGTCGGCTACATGACGTAATGTCGGCGCTCAATTCATCACGTGACATCGCCGTAAAATTCGCTTTACGGGCGGAAGAGTACGGGAGGTTTTCGCGATATCGCGACCGGGAAATCTAAACGCGCGTCACGCGTCACCGGTTTTATTCCCCGGGAGTTTTCCCGATCCGGCCCCGCGGCCGGCTGACCGGCGATCGCAGGACGTATTTATCGTCGGCATTAGCATTATTCAGACGCGGGAAGCCCGCCGGCGAGGTATATCCTTCGATCTTTGCGCCGCGAAACGGGCGGTCTCCCTTCTGCGAGACACGCATCGATCTTGCACATCGTCGTCGCGCGCTCGCAGTCGCAGCCGAGTTAATGCGCGTCGAATATGGCGATATGAGGTCGTCGATGGGATCCTCTATAAGGCACATCTGCGGCAGGCCTCGCAAATGAAACAGCCTCCCCCTTATACAACTGTGTATTGTCTCGCCGGCGAGATCTTATCGTCGCCGTGATCATTCGGCCTTGTTTCTCTTCTGGAGAAGCCAGCGAGTGTCCTTCCGCCGTTCGCGCGAAATTAAACGGCGGCGTACGTGCGCGAGGATCTCCTTCGATTATTACGCGATGATGAGAAATAAACGCGCGTGTACAGCGCAATATAAAAATAATATATGCACGTAAAAATAAATCACGCGTTTTAAATTGCTATTTTTGTTTCAATATTCCGTGAAAAATTTTTCCGTTTTAATTTTGCCGCTTATTCGTGCCGCTTATCATTTCGATACTTTGAGTAGATCTCTTTTTCTCCTCCTCCCTCTCCCCCATCGCATTTTAATTTTGCACCTTATTATATTGTGCATTATCGTATCCCGAAATTATTCGATTGCAAATAAATTAGATTAATTCCTCTCGCGCTCGCGACAAGCGTGTCGTATTAACGACACGTTGGAACGGCCTCGAATTAATTAAAATCAAATTAAATGCAAATTGTATAAATTATCGAATTCGAAAGCGGCATAATTTCAGCGCCTACGATAATCCTGAAATTAATATGTACTGTCGGTTTATCGTTTGCATATCTCATTAAGATTCCTGATTTTTAAACTGTACCATTTTTTTAAATAACAATTTTTTTTAAACGATAGTTGTGTGTTGTGTATGTCGATCCATTTGCCTATGGCTAGGATCGACGAAAGAGGAAAGCTGCTCTCGCGAATAGCGATAGGCTCGACTTTTAGCGGTCATACGAAAATGGTCCGTCTCGGAAACACGACCTCGGTTGCGATCGGCGTAGTCTAAAACGAAACGCTTGTATTCGGGTGAGAACCGCGCGAGAACTCCCTCGACCGACGTCTCGTACGTTATCGGCGCCGATCGCAGATACGGTGCGCCTCCTTCGCCTGTTCCAGGAGGTTACAGAACTAATAGACCAACCTCCTTCGTGCGCGATCGCCGTACACCACCGGCCTCTTAGCGCCTCTCGCGACCATCTACATACGGCCACGATCTTGAGTTTCCCATAGGTGCACTCTCCCGCGCCTCCGTGCAGGATCACGGACCCCTCGTTACCCAGCTGGCTGTGTATCCTCCCTTGTTCTGCCTTATCTCTCTTCAGCACGGCGATTAACACCGTGTGCTTCCTTCGACAGATTCCTTCATCTTGTACACGTCTCGTAAACATTTTCTGAGCGTTCCGTGAATATTTTCCAACTGTTAGTTCAGCGTCAGTCCTTGTAAAGGACCTCGCACAAAACCTGTGGAAAATGGTTTTCGATCAAATTGGCTAAAATTTCACTATGTTATAGTTTTCGCCATGCTGATAAAAAGTTATCATTGCACCAAGTCCCAAAAGTCAATATTTCCCAAGATATAAAGGGTCAAAGTAGTGAAATATGGTCATCCGCAGTAGTAAAACGTATGTTATAAGTGATACATTGATATTTATGCACGAAATAAATAAAAATCGATTTTTACATATATATATATGTAATAAATATTTAGTTCCGTAAGATATATGTATATACAGGGTGGGGCAAAAGTATCGGACCGGTGAAATATCTCGAAAAATATAAGTTTTACAAAAAATTGTTTCAGATCTTAATAATATTGCGGAACTAAATATTTATTACACATATATATGTAAAAATCGATTTTTATTTATTTCGTGAATAAATATCAATATATCACTTATACTTACATACGTCTTACTACTGCGGATGACCATATTTCACTACTTTGACCCTTTATATCTTGGTAAATATTGACTTTGGGGACTTGGCAATGACAACTTTTTATCAGCATGGCGAAAACTATAACATAGTGAAATTTCAGCCAATTTGACCGAAAACCATTTTCCATAGGTTTTGTGCGGGATCCTTTGTCTGCTTTCGAGGAAGAGAGCGAAAGAGATTTGCGTCAGGTGATTATTATCACGCGGCCCTCGCTATTAATACTGCGAATTTCTATGTGAACATAAATGCTCTTGTATCGAAATTCGAGTTCTATTTCAACTCAGTAAATTCCATCGCACTTGAAGAATTAATGGAGAGTCTGAAGATATAACGTTAACAGACTGTTGTTCATTAATACTATAAATAATTATTTACCGCGGTTTTCTCCGCATGTTGAGGTCTGGAGAATTTATTTAAGAATTATCTGTACAAATTAAGGTTATGCTGTGTTGTATGCAAAATATTTAATTTATTTTAATTAACTGCATCAACTGCATTAATCTTAAAAGGAATCGGTCGCAAAAGTTTACATCACACAACACTACATCAATAACAAATGTTACATTTCTCAATACGACTTTAGTTTTAGAGATATTTCGTTCGAAAATGTGAAAAGTTTGGATATTAGTGGTGTCGCGACGTTTTTATTGCAAACATAGTTGTATTTAATTCGCCATCAGTCTATTTTTTTTTTTAATATACTAAGCTATTGCCGTACCGTTCGATCGCTTGATTAAACGATTTATCGTTTTTTGCTATGTCATCGTATAATTCACGTTGCATGTATTAATATTGATAACAAAGATTTAAATGCATAAATTACTCTATCAAATGCAGTGCGACGCAAAACATTACACTTTTATTAATATATTATATGCATAAAAATCTTATAGAAGATGAAAAGGTATATTAATTAAATATTGCTATCATACAAAAGTAGTAATAAACAACGTAAAATAAAAATAGCTTCATCTAACTGTGCAACTAGCAAAAGTAAGAACAAAACAGCACGCATAATGTTAATTATTGTTTGGGCGAATGTAATATATTAATGGTAACATTAGTGGAAGTGACACATGAACTTCAAGCATTAGTTTGCGTTACTTCGTAGCTTAACAAATTACGGAATTTTACGAGAAGAACGAAATTACAAGATTTATTAAATTTACGGTGATCCATATTAGCAAACTTGACACAACAGTTAGCAACGTGTAATGAGCGATCATCAGTCTGAAAGAAAAGTGAGTTATCGTGAGTTACGTTTCATGAAACAAAGGATAAGGGAGACCCATCGAGAGAGCGATACTCACTTCTTATATCTCAGGCGTGCTTGTTTTAGAGTATCTTCCGGGTCTTTAGCTATGTATATACGAAGTCCGAGAATCATGTGCTTTATAAATTCATCCCAGGACAATTCTGCCACGTTGAAGTCGAAAATCTTACGGTCAGTTGGATTTAGACGATCCCACAGTTTGACAACGGCGTCATTGCGGAATTGCCATTGACGTGTTGTGAAGTATGATATCGAATCGGTGAATACATGTATTTTCTTGTAAGTTTTCAATAACCTAAAAGCCAACTCGGTTAACTTCGGCGAAGAAATTTACAGAATTCATTTATCATAACGTTAACCCTAAAATATATAAAATGATTTGCGATATTCGTTTTCTTTTTTCCTTAGGAAAAATATTTCCTTTATTCTTCAGATTGCAATTAGGTTGAACTATGTCGAAACTGTCTTTCCGTTACTTTAATTGTTATGTATTATTAATAAGGGATCATATACATTTTAGTGTTAGGAACTTCTTACTTGGGTTTTCGGCCTGTCAGGAAGGCCAAAACGTCAACTATAACAGCGGGTATCGTATGCAGGAATAACGCATATATGTTATGGACTAATCGGTATCTGTTTAGAGTAAACACGTAACACCATAACATATTCATGAACGGTGTAAGTAGACTGTATTGCTCGTTGTACTTCATGAACATTGCCCAAGTGATGGGATTTTGATTCGACGACACGCAATTGTAAATTAGCGCTCTCTCAGTTTCCGAATTCCTGGATTTTGGATTTGCATCGTCAACGCTCAGTAAAGTGTCTCTGGAAAAAAACGAGTATTAGAAACGGCGAATAAAATTATGCGTTGGCGTGCGTGCCTCGGTCTGGTCTGCGTCTAGCAATAAAAATCGAGGAAACATAGCATAAGAGAATATACCTCACGGAATGTCAACTTACTTTCTCTGGGCGGTGTCCCAACCCGCAACGATGATGTTTGCGATTACGTAATCGGCGGGTACCAGATCCGCCGTATTTTCGGGCATGCAATGTAAAGTACGTAGCAAACCCAAGCCACTGCCCATTACTACGCCTACCGGTCCGTACAAGTTGTTGATCCATCCGGTTATCGGTTCTTTCGCCGTCGTTACCACAATCGATGGACGTACGACACAAACTGGTAATTCGACGCTGTATTGTCGTACTGTGTCTTCGGCGATCGCCTTCGTGTACATGTAGGTATTCGGCCATTCTCCTATTAGCCTATACTCGTCCAATACAAAAAGAATAAGTCACTTCATGAGAATACTTATTGCGCCTTCGATATCGAGTGAACTGAGAATGGATCGAAAATCGTTCGAATTTCTTGCACTTACATTGGTGTTATTATGTCCAGTGTCTCATTGTCCAGAATATCGAGTAACGTCAATATCGCATTCGTTTCTAAAGGCGAAGTGTAAAACTTCTCCTCGATAAACTTGTTTACGCAGTAAGAAAATGCGGTCGATACATAAACAAATGCCTAAGTAAGAAACAATCGAATGATTAACGTTGATTTGTGCGTCTATGAGAGTGAGATGTGATTGAAACAGCACCTTTAAATCCGTCATCTCCCTCGCGAGGAGGAGAATTTCTCTGGTTCCTCTCACGTTAATGTTCACCGCAACTCGAATCGCTTCGTTAAATCGCACGGTCGCCGCCAAGTGGAAGATTACGTTTGTGTCTAAGAGACGTTTCCGATTTTCCGGTGACAAGCCTAAATTTATTTCGCCGAAGTCGGCTTCTATCATTATTATTTTGCTAATAAAGTTAGGCTGCTCTTTTTTCAATTTATCGTAAACCTAAAAATAATCGAAATCTAGAAAAAAGATGCGAGACAGGGACCACGATTGCTTTCTATTTAATGAAACATATATATTTCATTTAGGTTAAATTTGATTTATGTTCCATTTATGTTAAAATGTATGTCCATTTATGTTACTAACAACATTATCAAAGTGCTGCTTGAATCGCTCTTCCGCTGATTTTCCTTTCTTCTCCCTCATAAGAACGTACATTTTTCCTAAATCTGAGCAGCATCTGAAGGTATATATCACTTTTTTTTTAATATAAAATTCTCGACATTTATATGTATCGTGATTTCTACATTCTACGATGGCGTATACTGGATCATATCCAATAAAATTCTGCGTTTAAAATTTTACTTGAAAGAAAAAATTTGTTCTCAAGTCTTTTAATTTGTTAAAAATTTTATTTAATCTTCCGTTTTGTGATATGATACATTGTATACTTTGCGTGACTCTGGTGGTTATTTCGTACTTATTATAAAAAGAGACAACTAAAAAATGTGTCTTTTTCGTGTTAAAATACTTGCCGCAGTAATCTTTCTATTAGAAGTATGCCAAAGAAGCCGGAGCCGCCCGTTATGAGAATGTTACGTCCCGCGTAATATTGCAAGACTTCGCTGTGGCAGTCGTCCATAGGATCCGATATTAAGTCGTCGATGTAATCTTTGTTTTTCAGTGTCATTTCGTCAATGTCTTTTCTGAGAAAAGAGTGATTTTATTCACCTTTAATTTTGAGTATGCGCACAATGTTACTGCACAATTGAAAATAAATATTCTCAATGTCGAATTAACGCATTACTGATTGTTACATTAATAAGCTTAACGATGGATTCTGTGTCTCACGTTGATATTCGCCAGCTCTGACAAAAGCCTGACAGCCTCTGATTTTCACCAATAACGCCAATGTGTTCCCACAAAATATTACTCTTCGTCAAAGTAATCGTCTAGGAAACCGATAGAAGCTAACATTTAGAATTTCGTGTGCGAACTCGACGACACGCGCGCTTGTACTGAGATAAATAACTACAAGAACACGGGCAGGGATAAAAATGCGTGGAGGAGATACTTTTTCAACATTGAATATATGAATATAATTAAGACCAAAAGAACGACGCATATTGGAAAAAGAATAGAAGAACGTTGCCCATCGTATCTTAATGACCACAATGACTATACCAGTGAAACAAAAAAGATTCTATACTACATGCGCATACACATTGTATACAGGACTTTGTCTCAATTTCAGTCGAAAGAGATATCCAATGTGATGAATTTTTAATCAGATGTTTTAATTAATAATTAGCATTTTTACGAAGTTTTCATCAGGATTGATAAACGTATTCAGGAACTTACGTTGCTACACTGCTACTGTATGTGTGCGCGCACACGTGTGCGTGTGTAAATATTAATGTGACATGTACATAAAAATAAATGTGTATACACACACAATGTGTTTGCGCAATGTGTTTACACACATATATGTGTTTGCGCGTAGACATGTCACTTTACACATGTCAGATTACACTGTTTTCATGACTCTATCGTCGGACAGTGATTTGCGAGAATTAAAATTTACTTAATTAATAGATTCTCTACTTAACTTATCATCATAACTCAAATTAATATCCCGACTATCCGTTGATAATCTATGTTAAGTATTTCGCCAATCATTTATATTAGTTTTCTTTATTACTCCTTTATTATATTTGCAAATTCAATTAATAGCAAAAGAAATTATTTTAAAAATAATAATAATTTCGATATAATAATTTTATAATAATTTTGTGTTTATTATATACTTAATGTAAAAATCGAAGAATGTGTTTGAACCAGTTTGATTATAATGAATAAGTCTGGCGGTCCGATTTTTTACATAGACTTTGTATGATAACGCTAATATGTTCTCACGTAAATATTAATTTTGAATTAATTATGTGAATCGAAGAAAATTTATTAATAACAGAATGAAAATAATTTGCAATTATAAATACCGGTCTTAGAATCTAGTGTAAATCTTATAAGTGCCTGACTCTTACGTTTAATATCTAATAATAATGTTCTTTGGATCGCGATACGATGTTATTTATATATGCCAAGATTTTTTTCAATGCCGTTTTTTAAATTGCCTTTGTTATCGTACAGGATCCAAACTTAAATTTCTTGGTAAAGCATTTTAAAGTACACAACTTTTGCCTTTATAGCTTCTTCTGAGGAAAAAAAATTATTTTTAATTTAAAATGACACACCGAGGTCATTGCCAAGACACGTGTGCAAATGCGCACTAATTTCCGCTCACGCATTTAGAGTTGACTCTGTGCGTTCAGATGTAAGTAAAAATTTGTTTCATATTATTTAATGTGAATTTTGCAAGGAAATTGAAGAAAATTGAAGAAATAAACTTTTTGAAAAAAATTATCGAACTGAATCGAATATATACTCTTTTAACCTTCAACATGAAGAAAACAGTAGAAAATAATCGTTTTTATCGAAGTTGGACAATAGTCTGTATAGTACTATATTGAGCCGAAATTTGATTTCCACATTAATCTTACAAATTGCATCGAACTTGAAGGACCAGTGAAGAATTTTGATATATAACACTATAAAAAATAATATAATAAACAATGCATTGATTATGTAACTTAACTGCAGATAAAATTTTTACAATAAATAAATATTACATAATTCAATAAAGATTAATAGGTAAGAAAAACAGCAAATTTCTTTATGATCTCTTTATTATTTATTTTTTTCATGGATATTGGAAATGTGTACAAAAATATATGAAATATATGTCTGTACATTTGAAAATGTATGAGTTATCGCTGCTCGCGTTCTAACTTTCCGATTCAGCATTCCGTTATGGCAACCCAAATACTAGTCTGTGACACTCGCGCAGATACAATTCAATCGGAAAAAACAACACGATGCCGAATTCAATTAAATATTTCGGGAGCCGTTGAAACATTTTGCGTACATGTAATGTAAACAGACTCGATAATGGGAAAGTACGCGTCGAACAAAGTACAAGAAAAGAAACTACGTATTCCGGAGTAATGAAAACAATGAATATTCTCAGAACATCGAGGACCGTCAAGGCCATCAGACCTACATTCGCGCATTTGATTTTTCGAGTGTTTCGTGAAATCGAAGTGATAGTACAGTGTATGAAAATATATGTAAGATAACGTGATGACTGTTAATATATCGGTACATACATCTGTACTGTCACTTCGGCTCCTATCATAACCGATTTATATACGTAATATAAATGCGTCAGCAGTGCCTCTCAGTTTTGACACTTTGAAGAGTGCGCTGCAACTTCGAGATGCGTCCAAACCGTTTTGTGACTTGATATACGCAAGGAAGCGACCACCTGTTTCGGTAGGTAAAACTGCACGGTCTGGCCGCGCAGTTTCCCGAGGCGTCACGTTCCTCCGCAAGAACCGGCAGATTTACTGGTCACTCCGCGCGGCGGACTCTAATTTTACGCGTGCAAAAATAACGACCGCGGTACGCGGCAAAAAAAGCGCAGGTGCGGTTACGGCACTTGATAAGCACGCGCTGCGTTTTCCTTGGCGCGATCTGACCGCGAGACGAGGGGAAAAGTGCGATAAGTGGAGGCGATAAATCGCCGAAGCGAACGGCTCCGAGTCGTTGAGCCGGCGCGCCGTTTATTACCGCGGAAAGTAGCAAAAATGTTGCTATCGGTTCGGAAAACGTTAACCCGCGCGATCTACACAGGTGTGGAATTAGAAAACGCCGCGAGGCGCGCGCGGTAGATCCGACCGAGTGAACTAAAGACTCAACTAAGAGTAATGATGCTTACTGAAAAGAAAAAAAAAAAAGAAAAAAAGCCATTTGCAGGAAAATTACGATTATTGTTGAAATCGAATGTGAAAGTCTCAAAGCCCGATAATAGCTATAGATAATTGAGTATATTTCCTGAAAGCTTCAATATCTTGATAATTGTAGTTACATAACATTCGAAATTAAAAAGCGTCAGAAAGATCAGCCGCGGAGATACAGGTGACCTCGCCTTTCAGTTATATTCAGCTTGATTTCACTTTCCCGATTACTCCATCCTGATTTAATTCCGTGAATTTGTCGGAAGAACGCGGTATTTGCCGATCGTGATTAAAATCGAATCTAAAAGAATTTTAGTCCGAGTTAAAAATAATTGAGTATATTTCATGGAAGCCTTAAATATAATGCGCATTTCTTATGCACTAAAATAACAGAAGCAATATCGCCGATGCTTCGGATAGCGTCGGGATTTAGAGATGGTCGTTGCTCATCCTTTTCTTTGACGTGGAATAGACTTAATGTTGCTCCTGATCTCCCTTCTACGCGGCGGGCCATGACACCATACTAACCCGGTGGAACGTTGTAAAATTAATTTACGCTTGTCGTGCTCAGCCAGTAGTAAAACGCGGTATCGTTTCCTTCCTCTCCGTTTCTCTTCGCTCGGTTGACCGTACTGAGCATTAAAGCGCCCGAGTGTGGCAATGCGAGAGCGAGGTCTTAGAGTCGGCCGTCGTGGATTTTATCCCAAAGTTACGATACAATTTACGTATCCTTTCTAATTTATCATCGTAATATTTCGAGTTTTATGGATAGCGCATTCCGGGAACAAAAGAAACAAGTTCAAGCTCTTAATTTCTCGTTGCGCTTGTTTGAGTTTCAAAATATATCTTGTATTATTATTCTTTCATAAAAAAATCTTTTAAGAAAATAAATCGAAATCTGCCGGTTTTTAGGGGAAAATTATCGCAATCATATCTGTTTCCTTAAATCGTACCTCATCAATTTCTTCTTTTTTTGATTAATAGAAAAAGAATAAAGCCATAAGGTACACATGGATTTATATGGCGTCCATCACTTCCTTCATTATTATTGAATTATAAACCGCATCTAACATCAAAAAATGAGAAATAAATGGGCAATGAGAAATATAAACAAAAGATTTCGAGATTATGTCTTATTTTGTGCGCGTTACAAACGTTTTGAAACAATCAGATACGATTTAGAAGACCGGTACGATTTTGATAGCTCTCTCCTATTTCGCAAAATTTTGAATTGACACGACGTCGAGAGCGAGAACGTTTCGCGCAACGGCTCTCTTACACGTCTAACTCGTTCCTAAGTAGGGAGGATAGTTCGGTGCTAGACGGACATCTCCACGAGGTGCTTAGACCCCGTGGGAGTCATCGTGCGATCGCGTGTGGAAGCGGCTGCTCGGTCGCCGCGCCGGTCGCGTGATAATTCGCGACGGCCACCGACGAAGTTTCCACGATCGATCGTCGAAAAATCCGCGGCTCCTTCGGCGGTGGCCCTTTCCGGCGGCCGAGAGGTCATTGCACCAGCGGCGTTGCGCACGCCGACGAACGGAAAAGCGCCGTTCTACGTTTCTGATAAAATGGAAATTAAAGAATGTCTCATTTGCGGTATCGCGAGCTATATGCCGTTCATATCACGCCAGTCGGTCCTTCGAGCGATTCGCCAGAGTACATTTCCTTTCTCACATGCTCGCGGACATTCGTTGTCCGTTCGTGCGAAAACGAAATTTGCTTGAGATATTTTTCTGCTCACGGCCGGTAACTTCTGAATTCGTAAAGTTAGATGCATCGAGACGCGACATCGGGGAAAGCCATATCGCTCCCGCATCGTTAGACGGAGGATAAAAAATTCAGACTCGCGACGCGAGGAAAAAGAAAAAGAAACGCCGGCGCGGTGGCTCCCGCAGGTAACCGCGGCGGGGCCATTGGCCCCGCAACGTCGAGAGGACGCGGAACGTTAGATAGCAAAACGAACGATAGATAGGGATAAGGACACCGCGAGAAGAGGGATAAATTACCAGTGATAGAATAGGACGTACGCCGCGGTAAAGGAGGCAGGAGAAGGGAAAGATCGAACCCCGAAGGGTGGGAGAAGCCGCGACCGCGCTGCGAGGTGGTGGTGGAGCGCGGACGGCGGGGAGAAGTGGAAGGAGACTCCTTTCGACCTCTGCCAGAGACCCCACGGTGAACCCCGCCCGAGGCAAGGGGTCAGTCACCTATTCCTCTCTCTCTACGCGGCCTTTTACCGCGGCACAACAGGCTAATTACGCCTGATTACGTACCCGTTTTCAGGCGTGTACGCGTACGTTCCTGGCCGTGCCAGGGTCTTTCTTTCTCTCTCTCCCTTCCCTCTCTCTTTCTTTCTTTCTTATACACATATACAGACACATGTACACGCGCACACACGTTCACTCTTCTTCCGCAGTTTGCCGCGTCCTCGAGGAGACCCGGGCACCTAGCCTTATCTACCTACCTCAAGCCGTAGCCTTAGAACCGCTTGGCGCGTCGTAACCGTGGAATTGACACTTTTACGAAAGCGCCGTACGGCTGGTCTGTCATTACGCGAACACGGCGCGTGCGTCGTACCCCAGGCCAGGCGACCTGTCCCCTCTAGCAACGTGGTCCGAGATCGATAACGAGAAAGGGACAGAGAGTGAGATAGAGAGAGAGAGGAGGGCGGCAGGAGGGCGGGCAGAGTGCTAAATCGTTTCGCCGATGCCCGCCCGGTTGAGGAAGGTCGTTACGATCCGTCCCGTCGTCAATGAAATTCTTGGCGGTTTCTCCGCTAACTTTTTCCCCGATGAGTCGGCATATTTCCTAAATTTGTTTTCGCTCCGTTTTCACGTGGCACGAGTAAACGGACCGCAACTAATAAATTGCGATATGTAGAAATCGCAGGAAAACTGTTGTTTACGTTACGCAGGGGATACCCCTTCCTCCCTTTCTCTCTCTTGAGCACGATATAATAATCGATGTCGAGACTGAACCTTGCTCCAGGCTACGAGACGCTAATCATTTCTACGCTATCTCGGGATACGCAGAACGCACCGTTTAGCACGCGTACGCCAGTCGCGAGCTTTAGTAATGCTTGTATCAAACGCGACTGTTTGATTACGACACTTGGATCAGAGGCAGTAGATCGAGACCCTTTTCAGATCACGGTGGTGATTTCCTCGTTGCGCCTCGATAAGATCTGGACGCCTCTTCTGCTCTTTTCCTCTCTCCTCTCTTTCTCTCTTTCTCTTTTTCTCTTGTCTTTTTCTCATCTCTCTCTCTCTCTCTCTCTCTCTCTCTCTTTCTCTCGTGTTTCTCTCATCTCTCTTTCTCTCTCTCTTTTCCTCTCTTTCTTCCTACCTCTCGTCTTTCTTCCTCTCCGCGTCGAGCGCATCGTGAGAAACGGTGGAGCCCGACGCCTGGCCATCGTGAGCTGCCCACCGCGCGATTGCACCGCCGTAGATCACCTTTATTTGCATCTGCACGACGTACCGTTGCATCCGGAGCGGCTACCTGAGTCCGCCGCCTGATAATTATTGTCTACACGGAAGGCGCGGAGTGCCCTCGCCGCGGTCGAACGATGAAGACGTCGTTCTCAGCCGGTTGGTTGATTGGTCGGTCGGTCGGTCGGTCGGTCGGTCGGTCGGTCGGCAGGTCGGCTATCCTACATACCTTTTTCACGTGGTAACGTAAATATCCATTTAAACCGGGCCCAATCAAAATACCTGTCCTCCTTACGTTACTTACGCGCGACGCGCACCCGTCGTGTGTTAGCCGTGCCTCCGTTTCGAGGCAGCGAGCCGTCTCTCCTTCGCGCATAACGAGATCGTTTCGTCGCCGCGATACGCGATATCCCATTCTGGATCGTGTAGTCTCTCTTGTTCACTACGAGAGATATCACACAGAGAGTTGTTGCGACCACTGTGTGTTCGCGCGCGCGCCATGATCAGCCATGAAATTGTTACGACGACCGTATCTCGTTGGCGAAGCGCATCGAGACGTCTTCACGACGAAGCAGATGTCCTGAGTGCATGCTCACGTTGTGATTTCGAAGTCAACGCGTTTGCAATCGTGAAACAATGTCCTGTTAAATTTTCATTTGAAAGAATATCCGACTAGAAACTTATCCCGTGGTCCTGATCAGGACCTTAATCAGTTATCTAGTTTGTACAAAATGTTGTTGGATTCTAAGTAGTAATAAGATTCTCATTATTGATAATCCTTATCACACACTTTAAGATCCCAACTGCGCCATGCTACGTTATATGACTTATGAAAACTCAGTAACATCACGCACATATTAGATAATTGATTAGGATTTAAGCTAAATTTCTAATCGAGTGTACAAAATATTTTTTCCCATGTCAAATTCATAAATTTAAGTCGCATTATTCTTACAAACAAATAATTTGTTATTTTTGTAACGAACAAAGAGGTTCATTTGTATTTCGAGTTCAATTTAGGGTTCTTTTTCGGCAATTGTGATTAAGCAAGATTATTAAGCAAGAAAGAGTCAATCAGGAAAAAGTGTGCGAAGTCTTTCCTTTTTAATTTGACCGCAAGTGCGCATTGTGTTTCCGCGACAGGCTCGACAGAACGAGACAACGGAGCGGGATACAATTTTTAACCGTAATAATAACGTTTGCCATTCATTCGTGGTGTGTGCGTGCGACGCCGCCACGGAAATTGGAACGTCATACACGACGTGTGGAGCAGCGTGCGCGCGCGAATGTCTTAATTAAATTATAATTGTAAACGAATTTATCTGCAGATCGGTGGGATCCGCGTTTAATCGGATTATACACCCTCGCCCCGCAATGACTCACTCGGCGCGGTTCCACGTTTTTGCGGTCGCCGCAAAAGCTTACGCAATTAAGCTCACGCTCGCGTTATATAATTGCGGCCAACATTGTGCGTGCCGCATAAACGAATCGTTACGCATTATTTCGCGCGCTGGGAAATTGTGAAATTCTACAATCGTTCCCCCGGTTCTTTATGTGACCGATAACGCGCGTGTTGAGACCGCAAGGTAATAAATTTCCGTAAAGCGCAATAAAACGGGAGGATCGCACAGACGAGAGACGGTGACGAGCGAGCGAACGAGAGAAAAAAGAAGAGAGAGAGAGAGAGAGAGAGAGAGAGAGAGAGAGAGAGAG
>NW_022639503.1:211974-216965 GCF_010583005.1 Odontomachus brunneus | reverse complement strand
GAGAGAGAGAGAGAGAGAGAGAGAGAGAGAGAGAGAGAGAGCGAGAGAAAGAACACCCGTCGAAACAGAACGAAGGGAATCCGCGTGGTGCTGTTGCCGCGCAGATGCCATATTCGTATCCGTGGCGGAGACGTAAAGCCGCATTTTGGCACGTAACGTAATCATTACGAGCCGGTGCGCCGATTCACCAGAAGAAATGACGTTATTAATGTATTCCTGGAACATAGATGGACCCTCATTCCGCGGTGATTACCCGTCATTTATTCGTAATCGCCGTGGAAAGCTTTGTTAGTGCCCGATAACGTACGTTTATTTCTAGCCATTGCCTTCAGCTGTGCGCCCGTTCAGTTCGTTCGACTCATTCCAGTCGAATTGACGAACCACCGTCATTTCGACCGAACTTTTTCGTACGAGTTAATGAGTTCAATGCGCTCGAAAAATCAAGATTACAGTTCCGCGTGAGAGGAATGTTTTTTTTTCCCGTTCTGTAATAAAAGATTTCATCCTGCGAAACGTTCATCTGCGCGAGGCTCTCCTCGAGAGCGTGTAGATTCCTAATTGCGCACGGTGCGAATTTTCAATCAACTGATCTATTTACAATTATATGGGAGGATCTGCTTGATAGTCGCGGATACGATGACGTAAAAGGAGAAACGGTCGTTTCTCATGACTCTCAGATTGAGGTAGATGCAGAATGAGAAAGTATACAAATGTCAATGTACGATGGAGTATCTCGTATTTTACAAAAACGAAGAAAAATTTTGCGAACGAAAATTTTTTTGTATAATATAGAGTATACTCCGCCATTCATGTTTGTGCTTTCGCTCCTTGAAAACATTTGCAACTCGTTACACGACGGAATGGAAAAACAGCGCGAAACACGAAGCGGGGATCACTATTCCGTCGGCATCCTCTTAACTGCTCAAACCCGTTCCAATCTCCCGCGACTGAGAACCCAAACGCGAATCGTCTGCGTGTCGCCCTCATCGCAGCAGAATTCCGTTTCCAAGAGGCTGATGACGGCGTGCGCGCAGGATGCGCGCCGTTGCGTCTCATAAAGAGGAGGTGCACCGCGCTTATCTGGTCTTGTCGGTCGCGTCGCGCTCTTTTACCCCGAACCCGAGGCGGGTCGGCGGGCCCGGATGGCCGCGACCGCAACACGGAGCCTACGGGGAGAAGAACCTTGACGCGCTCGGCCCGATTAGCATACGCGCACGGTATGCTCGCCGCGTCGTCCCGGTGCGTTCTACCACGGGGAACTCCCCGGGCGGACGAGCTGTATAAGGCCATATAATTCAATGCACGCGGCGTCTCCCCGCGGCCGTCGCGAAACGCGAACGCGCGCTCGCGCGGCTGTCATCGCTAACCAGATCGTTATCCGACGCCGACGACGACGTCCGCGCGACGTCGTGTCGTCGCACTCGAAACCGACCACCGGCAAAAACTGATATCGATCTCCCCGGCCGCTTTGTGGTCGCGCGCGATGCCCCCGCGCATTTGCATGCGTAATCGAGTGCAGCAGCGTCCTTTCGACTCGCGAATCCGCGCTCGGAAGCTCTCTCTGTCTCTCTTTCTCTGTCATTCTCTTCTTTTCTTTCTTTCTCTGTCTTTGGCCGACCGCTCGTCCGGTCGCGGGACGCCGCGCCGCGCCGCGTTCCGCGGCATATTACAATAATGGGAATCGCGGTTCGAGCGTTCGCGTCCTCGTCTCCGCGTAGACGCACGTTTCTCCCGGTGATCTCATTAGCGAGATTGCGAAAACTGATATCAGCGTAGCGAGTGTCATAATTAATGCCCTACTCCGTTCGTACACACGACCGGGCGGATAGCGGCGGGTGTACCGTAACGCGGTCGATTTACGTCAGCGCTTTTATGCGCGGGCAAATTTAGTAGGCGGTGTGTAATAATTGATGGCAGCATCGGGCCTGATTGATCGGACCGATATTGATAAATAGCGCGGCGCAGTTATCGGGCGAAAAGAACATTGATTCGTTCCTACGATGATTCTTTTTAGCGTTGCGTTGCCAGATGGAGGTATCACGCGATTCTGCATTCTTTCCCTGCTCGTCGATTAATTTTTTGCGTCGAACATTGCGACTAATCGAGGATATTATCGATGTGGTAATAATTATGAAAGAAGCGCCATGCTACACCCTGAAATATGCGTGTTCGAGGATATTTCAGAGAAATACAGTGGATGGCGAATTAACTTCAGAAGCGGCATGTCCGAAAAAATTTCGTGACGAAATATTAAATTGCTTTTATCTAAATCTTTGTATCTCTCTTTTTTTTCTTAGCTAGTAATACACACAAATTAGATATTTTGTATTCTATTTTTTCAAATAGTTAAAAAAATAACAATAAAGGGAAAATCTAGATATGCTTATTTAAAAGAAAATCGTTCTGGAGGGAATCGCGCAGTAATTTTAAATCACTACTGAAGAGGTTAATTGCCGAAACGATCGCGTAAATAATTGAAAATCTTAAGAGGAACAAGAAATGCGAACGAGAAACGAAGCTCTTGATGCGAAAGTGATGTCGTGTCTCGAGTAACGTGGCTTGCGATATCACGGCTATGGATTATTAATTAAGGAGAGGTTTAGCTCGGTAATTAAGTATCAGGGAAGAGACTCGACGAGACGTGTACCAAAAATCCGTGACCTTTAATTCGATCTCCCGTATCACGACGCGGATTCTCGGTCTAGCCGGTATCAAGTGGATGTCGCGCATTAAACGTGGTCAGCGTCGAGCTTGCGGGTCGGGTATTCCCTGACGCATGTTCGGACGACGTCGTGGCTTTAATATCCACGTTCGGTAGTTTCGTGCGCCTGAATATTTGAATCTGCTTTCACGGTTTGCCGGAATTATCGCGTAGGAACCACGCGATCGCATGTTCACCGGCCAGTTATTCGTAAGGGATGGGAGAATTTTTCCGAGACACAATAATGTACGCGCTTCGGTGTTGTTGTATTAGTAGTATGTATGTATGCATGTACATATGTAATATTAATAGTTGTATTAGTAGGTGTACTTTGGAACGGATAGTCGGAACATCTAGTGGACAGCGTTTATAGGAAACGATTGATGCAAACGAAACGGTACTCCCTACGAAAGGCAAGAAGAACATACTTTTGGAAGTTTTAATTAAAGTGTAAATTAACTTAATTAAATTGTTACAAGACATAGAACGACAAAATACTTGTATGAGTCGTCCAAACATTTATGGAGAAACAAGATAAATGAATACTTATGAAGAATAAAGATAAATGATTGATAGTAACTTTTTCACGTTCTATCAACTCTGACCATTTCTTTATGTGTTAAAAAAATTATTATTTTTTTATAAGTGGTTGTGCTACAAAAGTGCGAGCACCTCGTGGAACTTTTGAGAATTTTTCAACGTGTCGATTTGGAGATGTTGAAAGAGCTAACGACACGACACGTCCCGTCTGTTGATACTGACTCCTTCGCGCTCGGTTCATTTGCATTCGCCTATTGTAGTAAATTCTCTCTTTCTCTCGTATGTCGGGCTCGCTAGAAACGCGACACGATCTTGCGTCATATTTATCGCGACGCAACAATCTAGGAAAGTACCTAGTGAAAAATGAAAAAAGCGCGAGGGAGCAAAACCATCCGTCTTCGTACGATAGCCATCATTCCTGCGACCTGATTTCAGATCGATCGATTTATTATCATCGATCGAAGGTAATAGCGTTCGATGTAGAAACACACTACCGTCGTCCAAGCGTACAGCAACGGTGCAGCAGGTTCGCCTTACGATGCGCGTCGCGCGTCCGTCCGACGCGCGATGTATCTACTGGCACGTTCCGCGAGCATGGGAAGGCCAAAACTCCCGCGTGTCTCTTCAGATTAGGTATAAAAATACAATAAGTTCTCTATGAGTGCATTGATATGACATTCTCAACTACATTTAGGCGTCTACTTCATTAATTCTTAGAGCATTGTAAACCTCTTCAGGGATGATTTAAAACTGCACGATCCATCTCCGGGCGAATTTTTTTCTTTTTTTTTTTTTTTAATAAACACATGTCTAGATTTCGTTTTCCTTTATTGCTATTTTCTTTGAAGAATTTGTAAAAATACAAAATATATCTAGTTTGTACATAAAGAAAATTTTATGGTAAGTGTTACCATAGGATTTTGTAACCAAGGAATGGATTGATATTTTTTGTAATAATTCACTATCCTTTCATTTAATTGTGATACTTCTCTATTCTAGGAACTCGAATCTGCCATTAACACACTTGCTATGTTTCAAGTGAAACTTGCTATGGTCTATAGCAAGACTTTACTTCCTGGAATATTATAATGAAATTGAAAGGAATTTATATGAATTAACCTATAATATTCTCTCGTGTATTCGCTATGAAAGAAATTCAGCGATTTAAGTAAATCAAGAGCAACTTAATATTTCACCACTTTTCCAGGCATATCACTCAAGTAATTAATCCAAGAGTATTAGCATGCTACGCTTTAACAGCTCAGTCGGCTTGTAAAACAGCGTCCATGTTATTCTTCGTAAAAAGCGTACGAAGGAAGGAGAGATACGCGAGTAACGCGAGAGAACAAGTTTTAACCTTCTGGGATGTTGTCGCTACCGCTATAATGCAATGAAAACTTTATTAACGAGATTAAAATTGAAATGAACGAGATTAAAATTATTACGGAACAAAAAGCGCGCCCCTGCTGTCCGCCGATTCTTCACAGGTAAGAAACGTCGAAAGCTGGCGAGCCAGGTCGGCATTTCGCATTTCACGGCGGATTTATCTAGGATCTGGACGCGCGGTCGGATCTGCGGGTACCACGGCTAGCGCTTCGAGCAACAACCGGCGACAATAAATATTGCGGCGTGAATGCATGTTAATGAGCGCCGCGGCGTGCACGAGACCACATATGTACAGGAGTTCGTGCGTCTGTGTGTGTATAAATATATATATATATATATATATATATATATATATATATATATA
>NW_022639503.1:198953-211788 GCF_010583005.1 Odontomachus brunneus | reverse complement strand
TATATATATATATATATATATATATATATATATATATATGCATATGCATATGTACGTGCGCGCATTCGCACCACGGGGACGTGCACTCTTCCAGCATTTCTGATTAGACACGAAGACGATTCACCTTGCGTGCCGCGATCTCTTCCCGGCTTCACGCCGCTTTTTCGGCGCGCTCGTTAACGCGCGTTCGCGAGCTTCCTCCTCGACGATGCCGCGATTTGTGGGTTACGCCGGATTAGCGCCAGCGCCACACACTTGTGGGTTTTTTGCGCGTTCGCGAAATGGAAGCTGGGCTACTCGAATCGTGGAATCGCGCGCTCGTGACCACCAATTGTCGCGATTGTCTCTTGTGAACACTCGAGTCGCGAGGGGGTCGCTTCGACATCTGCTTCAGACGAAATTGAGAACAGCAGAAGATACAATAAATATTCTGTCTAGTACACTTGTATGTTAGAAGATCAGCAGTGGAGGTGGAACAATATCGATACAATATCAGATATAACCGCGTAAAACGAAATCACTAATAATGGCGAATCCGCTTTTGGATTACGGTTTCGCTACATCCCATGGCGGGACGATAAAATACATAATCTACGGACGGGCTGGACCGTGAAGCAGCCTCGGGCCGCACCTCGCCCTTATCGTCAAAGCGTGGTAATAAAGTCCTTATTATTATTATCATTATTATTACCATATTTCGCCCGCCTCTTTGCTGCGAGAGATTGTCGGCCGGGTCACTCCCAGTCAACGATCTCCCGACAATAATCGACGTTGCGTGTAATCGGGTCCCGATCGGGAGAGCCTTGTCGGGATTTTCACAGACGATCGTAGATTCGTTTCGTGCGCGCCTGTGGCGGCGGCTGCTGCCTGTGAAAATTCGCGGGGCCGGCGCGAAAATGCGCGACGCTGTCCGTGCCTTCCGTGGCGGTCGGTTGGTCTTTCGAAAAGAGGAGTAGCGCGAGGAGAAGGAGAATCTCTCGGGGCGCGCAACCGCTCGGCGTGTAATAGAACGGAAACGTAATTACGGGGCTCACCGTCCCTCGATAGTCGCGTCATTACACAACCGCCGTGTGGAAGAATTGTTCCGGCTACCTAGCGCGCACGCTCGCGCCGTTAAATAATATTCAACGACACGGTGCATGCGGAGGCGAGGGCGCCAAGGCGAGAGTACACCTGGCATCCTTCGGCGACGCCGTTGTTGCACTCGCGAGACGCGATGCAACGCGACGTGCAATATACGGTTGACACCTGTGCGGTCGGTGTCTCCGCAATTAACTCCGCGTGAGCGCCTCGAGCGAGCGCACGTCGGGACGACGCGGCCTCGCCTTTATTGCAGCTCGCGTCGACTTCCTCGGGAATCGATTCCCACGCGATTGTCGCGACTTGTGTCGGAGAGACGTCCGGAAGACTCGATGTGAGGTGACCAAACGTCCCGTTTTCCCCGGGATAGTTCCAATTTTATATCGCGATTCAGACAGTTTTTCAAATACTTCTGACAAAATAAGATCTTTCTAAAAAATTGTTTTCCAAATGAACGAAATATTGTTTCATTGTCTATGGTAAATTCTATTTAAAGTATTGATTTTCAACAAAATTGTGGCAATCCAAAGTTACACGAACTTGACTGACCTGACAGACGCAGGTTGTATTATATATCTCAAAAAATATGATTGTTATCAATGCGATTGTTCGCGAAAATGAATGAATAATAATTATTATTAGTAAAATCCTGATCATCAGGTCGCGTTAGAGGATTTATCAGGAGCTGATAAAATCACCTTATACGAAGTAAATAACTGACTGGTATCAACTTGATCCATGGTTTCATGAATCATGAGATAAATTTCTAGAATGGTGATCTTGTGAATAATTGATTTCGTCGGATATTATGCGGAAGTGGACGAAGCAATTCGGTATTTGGCGTCGTGACCGAGACGAAGCCGACAAAAGTGCGATCTCCTCTCGCGGAAACTCGATCCCCGAATGTCACCGGAGATTTATCGCGGCCGCGCCTTTCCCGGCACTGCCAAGGGCGTTATCCCGCTAAGGTTCTAAGCCGGTAATTGCATTCGCGCCCACCGCGAGCGTGCCACGCCACGTATCAGTGTGCAATATCCGTCGTGAATACTTCGAGACGGTGGCAACGACAGCGGCGGCCGCCGCCGCCACCTCGAAGGTCGGCCGCGCGGGAAAAATCAAAGGATCGAATCTGGATCGCTAGGAAAATAATCGTTAGCGTTCCAGAGCGGCGCGACGCGCCGACAAAAGGTAGTCGGCCACAAGGTAACCCTCAAGGCGGACACCTGCGCGCAAACATACATACAAACACGTATCCAATGCTACACTCGCGACTCTGCATTCGCTTTGTATTTCGGGATAGTAACGTTCGTCATCGCCCGTGTCGAGAGCGGACGATCGTGGCGCAAGCTTGTGCAAGGATATGTCTTTTTTCCTATGACCGGCTTTCTGATCTGTGCGTGATTATAGTCTAGAATTCCTCTAATCAGAGAACAAAACATGTTGGTTCGTCTATATCCTGTTCGCCATTTTTAGGGAGTGAAGGAGAAACTCAAAGATTGAAATGATGAAGCACGTTGCAGCTTCTATCTCACTGACTGACTGACTTCCTTTCTATAAGTAGCGAACGATGTCTTAACTCTGACTTGAGGAACTCAACTTTGAAATTTTTTGTCGTTTTGTTACACAATATGCTCCAATTCATGTTTGCACGTACTTTTATTGTAGCATTTGTAAATCTGTGCGACTGATATACCAATACTTTGCAGAAGATAGTGTTTCGCTGATATAATTTTCAAGCGTGGCGTCTCCTTAATTGGGAGAAATTTATAAGACGGTATTTATGCAGCGATGTATTTTCGGTTCAAGCACTGAACGGTCGCGTGTGATGTCGACATTTCCACTTTCGACCGTTTAACATAACCCCGTAATGTCATTGGGAATTAATCGATAGCGGATCGATCGATTATTAGCGATCCCTGCCTGATACCGAGGGACCGGGAACAATGGATGGCGTTGTGCGACACGTCACGTGTATACCGCGGGACGATCGTCTTGTTCATCGCGTCGATCCGATGCATCATTGCATCGCGCTGCACCTGACACGCCGCTCGCGATCGTATCGCGTCGTCGTCGTCGTCGTCGTCGTGCTGTTCGCGGGAGAGGGACGAAACGTTGCGAAATTCCCGGCGAAGCGACTTTATGGGACGGATGGGTACCTGAGCGGCGAAACGAAAGATCGAGTTTCGTAGCGGGACTCGCGGAGGATTGCGAAAGGACTCGCGGAGACGGCGTCAAAGTAGGCGCGCGCGCGCGGTTAGACGCCGCGCTTGCGAGTACGGATTGCGTAATCGTAATAAAATTCGGAACGCTGCAGTGCGCGGCGTAAATTAACTCCGGCAGAGGATAATGCCTCGATAAAATGAAGACGCTGATCTCATCGTAGTTTATATCGCCGTGGTGGTTGCACGATGCACAGCCTTAAGAAATTGACGCCGTTGCTGGCACGCTGAAATGATGACCGTATCTGCGATATCGTGTGGTTCTTCGGTAAATTTGGAGATATCGGGGGCCTCTTGTGACGTGTTTCTGATATTTTAAATTCTCTAAACGAACGTGCATACGTCGTAAATTTTCTATGATCGTAAAATAAACTCTTCGTTCAACGATATGATTCAGATCGCGTGATTCATCGCGTCGAATTTTGGAGGATATGCATTGTCTCGAAGAAAGAAATGGGCAGCAATTTAAAGAATGGAGCAATTTTCTGAAAAGCGTCGTAGCACCGAGATACGAATACCAAGATAATCTCTTAAAATACGAGTTTACTGAAACATTGGAATTGTTCTTTTGTATACAGCTGGGACTTTTCGGGAGGAAAATTATCCCAATTTCTGAATCTAGAAATTTTGACTTTTCGGGACAATGCATCTGAAATTTTTTGCGTGACCATTGGTCATGCCTGAATCTGTATTTTCCGGTGATTTATTGCCGTTGCCCATAATCACTTTATTAACGATTTAGTTTCCCGTGAAGAAATTCCGACGTGAAAGAGTTAACAGTGCCTGCCAACACTCGGCAAGTCGAGGCGAGTCGCGGCCAGCGGTTAGCCGATAGTTCGCAGTCGATGGAATGTTAGATAGAGAGCGGTATTGTTTCGATAAATTTGTCTAATCAGAGAATAGGAATGCTCGGGCAGACCTCAGCCTCGATCGAACGAGACATGCCGGCTATCCGATATATGTGGGACACCGTCGATACGCGCCGAATGTAAAGCGCGATTGAAGCGCGACGCGATATCCGCGGTAATTAAGCGATCCTATCTTAATTGCTTAATCGATCTTTAATTATATGTACGAGCGCCACGCTCGCGCACAGACATTTGATACGCGATATCTGCCCAGAGATATTTCAATATTGCTCGTGACGGCAATAAAGATTACGCCGGCCGATATGAGACATGAGAACAGGCGCATTAGCATTTCAAGGCGAACGATCGGTCAGTGACGGTTAACATTTTGCGGAATCGAGCAGAAATAAATGTGCCAATCGCCGTGTAAATTATACGGGCGAGCGCCTTGTGTATCGATAATTACGAATCTTACCGGGGAGAGGAAGAGAGAAAGAGAGACCGATACGACGGGGCGCCCGGGCTTTGCTTGCGATCGCGCCGGTATTACTCGAAAAATTCTAATCGGGCGGAGAGGAAGAGGAGGAGAAGGAGGAAAGGGCGGGATAGGAGGGTGTTATAAATCGCCGAACGCGCGGAATACATTTGTTACAAACAAGGAAACTTCGCGGCTGCGTTAAGGACAAGATTAACGAGGTGCGATTTGGTTTTGTAATTTTCAACGCCGAGATAAGGCTTATTATTCAGCTGAGTTCGAGCGCGAGAGTTATAGCCGCGAGCTGTTCTTGATTCGAGCGCGTTACTTCCGAGGCACCTTTTGCACCGCAATTTGTGAGCCTCGCGCCCCCCGCGGGGCTGATCCTGATGCGCCGAGTTCAGCGATTCTTTCGCGGCTGCTTGTGGTAGCGTGGTACACACCCGTGTCCCATTGAAGTCTGGAGTCCCAATGGAGTCGAAGATTCGAGGAACTTCGATGCTTCTTGTACGCAAAATCTCTTCGAGACAGCAGTAAAAAAATAATTGGAAAAATGGGTCGATTTTAGGCTGAAAAGTGCAACGTGAGTTCTACACACGTAATATGGCGTTTTTTAATCGCTGAATACAACGGTAGCATTCTTATTCGTTTAAAACTTTGGCAGAGTGGACAAAATTCGCCTTGAAAATGTCGGAATAAGTTGTTTTTAATAGTAATACAACTTTCTTCCAATTATTTGTAAGTATTCGTGTCATAATTTAATTTTATAACTTGTTTCGCCGGAAACTAAGGAAACACTTCAGAATGAAACTTGAGAAATACTAAATTTCCTTACAAAAATTTCTGTAGTAGTTAGAGTGATATGAAAGTCCACCATTAGCCATTTTAACATTCTTAAAACTGCACAAGGTATGCACCTGTACACCTGATGAAACTTAAGATTCTCTGAGTGAGAAAATTGACGATTTTTTAAATTTTTATATCATATTGATTTCGCCATGTTAGATTTACATAAGTCCCGCCGTAGCTTTTCGAGCAGCTGATGACCGACGTGTCTGGTCGCGGCGATTTTTCGGCGTGTAGGGATCGCAATTATCTCGACGTGATCACGTGGCGCAGAGGTGGCTAATGCATGTGTGACAGGGGATAGAGAAAGAGAGAGAAATTATCCGGTGAGATCCAATAATTAATACCGCGATGACCCGTTTAGCCCCACTCTCAGTGTCGTAACATCGGCCAAGACGTGAAACGATGATTACACCGCACGCGCGGATATTCCTCCGTCTAATACGTATTACACACACATTTTTTCCTTCCCGACGTGGAATTAGAATTTTAGGATTAGAATTTCATGATGGATAGATCCGCTTTTTCCTATTTTATCTATATTTTCTTTTTTCTTCTTTTTTGATATTCACCGTCTATATATTTTCTTATACTTATTACTTCTTACTATTGATTGCGCGAAAAAAAGATTCCGCAGCTAATCATGCCGAAAATATATTTTTCAACAAACGAAATCCTCCCGTAAATTAATTAATAAGAACTTAATCGCACCAAACAGCAGCGATTAAGTTCTTATGGGCTCTTTTTCTATTCTCTTCACTTTGTCTCTTCTTCTATTCTCTTCAAATTGTCTCCAAAAGAACCTTTACATGTATTCGAAAATGTATTTGTTGCTGTAATTAAAAATTCACTACTTTAATTAAACCTTTTGTTACTATATTGGAGTCATAATCAAGCTATACTTTTAGATATTCATACGCTACGATGAAATTTAGTTGCTGCACACAGATTCTTGCCACCGCAGCTGACTTCTTTTCAATGCAACGATCAGTACAGTACAAAAAGTGATAGTAGACGGTCGACGTCAAAAGAAAGAAAGAAAATACAAAGTGAATAGGCTAGATTAACTATTAGAATAAAGAAAGCTTAATAAAAAGCGATACACTGGCGGTACCTCGAGAGCGGGGATGCGGTAATCGAAGCGAGACCGTTGTCGGCGGCGGCGTTTCAGAGCGATCATCGCGTATACTTGTTACGTAATGTCGGCGAATATCGGCGATTGTCGACGACGAGGCGCAATAACTCACGACAGGCTTCCGAACGCGCGCCGAAGCTCGCGCTTTTCGAGCGCTGCCCCGGTTTAATTGCGTGTCGCTCTCGGCGTAACACGGTGCCCGACCGCGTTTTCCGGTTCGCGTCCGGCGCGGCAATCATACCGAACACCTACCGACCGACCAGATCGATCCCGCGGAACATCGCGACTGCGGATTCCTCATCGCGCGGAGAGTTACGGCGCTGGCGATTGCGGCCGCGCGATACGTTCGGAATCGTTTTCACCGCAGAGCTCCGTCGCTACCGTGCTACCGCGGTCGCCGCTATCGGCTAAGATTAATAGGCTAATCGAAGTCCGGCGCGTGTTTCTTTCCTCCGCCAGCATTAATCACTATTGTGTGTCAGGAGGAGATAAAATATGAGGAGTCATTTACGAATCTTCGTGGTTTCTTTCCTGCTAAAGTTCAGAGACTGCACATAATTATTCCCGAAATACGCACCAAAGTGTCACGTGCATTCTCTAAAGAATCCTACACACTTTCAAATTAAGAAAAGAAGATTTGCAAATTGCTACCAGTCGTGCGATCAATTTAAGCGACTTCCAACTAGATATTCATCTCATGGTCCTCTCTAATCAGGTTCCATCTATTATATGGTTTGCACACCGAGAAGTAAAATATCTGAGAAATAGTAAATATTTGCTCGATAGGAGCTATATATGTGGATAGTAACATATTTAATTAATATATAAGAGTTATTAATACCCGCTAAATAATTATTTATTATTTTTTCTTTACATTTTTTTCTCAGTGTGACGTTATCAGGTTATAATTAATCTTCGGAAAGAAAGGTGGAATGGTGAAATGCAATGGGAAAGGTGGAATCTCGTTGACCTCGACGTATTTCTCTTTTAAGAAAGTGCGTTTTGGTTGAGGAGAAAGAAAGGAAAACAAGAAAGGTTACATGAAGCTGTTAACAGATGCTGCATGTGCATGAGCTTAAACATCGAGCTGGAGTTCATCCCACTTTTCCGTCTGAGGGTTAATGATAATGTCCTAATTAGCAATAATCTTTATTTGCCATGTTGCATTATATGACTTATCGGGACCCGATAAAAATCACTTTGTACAAACCAGATAACCGATTGAGACCGATTTGATCAAGATCTTGGGATTTTATAGTCGGGCTCTTCTTGACCCTCGCTTCACGTTACGCCTTCACGGGCCAATGTCCTCCATGCCGAACGTGTCTCGTGAAGCATGGTCGTATCTTTTTCGTGAAATAGCAGCGTGTAATCCGCTTCTGAAAAGGCAAATGTGTCTTATGCGAGCGGCAGGGGACTAAACGGGTTAACGAACTACCTCGGAGGTTCCGGCGCGCGCTCGTGCTCCTCGTTCTTCCTCGTCGACTTCTCTCGTGCCCGTGAATTCTGCATTTTTTCACCGTCCTGCGGATCGGTAATTGTTTCTGTTCGGCTAGCCGCGGCCGACAATAGCGCTCGCTTGCACTTAATTAGGACAAGAGAGTGCGGGCGTGCGTTCTCTCTCTCTCTCTCTCTCTCTCTCTCTCTCTCTCTCTCTCGGCGCGGGAAGAGAGGGGTCAATAAATCACGGCGCGTAACCTTTTCTGTATGCGCAGTCGGCGCGCAATTAGCTCAGCTAATTAAGGACTACCTGCCGATACTTTGTCGAGTTAATTCGAATGCCGACGCTGCTTTCGAGTGTTCGCGGGAACCCGCATGTCGAGACTCCCATTGTTTCGCGATCGAACTTGAGCCCGAAGCTGGAATTATTTAATTACAACCGACCAGGCTGCGTCGCGGCGGCCTCGCGCTCACAGTGTGGGTATAATAGCCCTCGGAAAATAACATATTTCCCTTGATTTAGACGGCTCTATTCTGCAGTCATCTCTCCGACTGTCCGCGTTCAGAGAACCGCGACTGTACAATTACGGCTTGCGCATCAATCTCCGTTTCTTGACTGCGTTCGTAATTTAATCCGTTGTCTATTTCCTTTCATAAATATGCGTTAAAGTCAGGTTTGTTTTATTGCAAATATTCATAAATATTCTCTCTCTCTTAAAGTGGATGATACATTTAAAATATAATTTCAAATTATTTGGACTTGCACCTATGAAAGTTCTGCAAATTACCTCAAGTAGAGTCTCATAGAAAACGTTCTTGTGAATAACTTCAATCTCATGAAATATTCGCATCAGCTTTTGACGATTATTTGATCTCGTTACAAGCTTGAAAATCTTGAGCGTAAATCTCAGGTCCGTTTTGCCTGTCAACGTTTCGTGCGGACAGCGTAAAGTTTTTTAAGTAAACGTTTTAAGTCATCACGTTGTATAACGCACTTGTCGTAAACCGGCGGAGTCACACGGTGGTCCGGGAGATTGATCGACGTCGTAACGCTCCTCCGAATGATACTCCACGATTCTCGGGCGTTCGTGCTTCTTAATTCCGATCAGCACGCTCCACTATAATCGTAAATCCGGCGACAGTCGAGAATCCGAGCGGCCGTCGTAAAGCCGGGCTTCCTACGCATGACGAACTCCGTCCGCGTGCATCGCGACGGCCAGACGCGACGAATGGATCTCTATGACAAATTTTATTCTCCGACGCGCTCTAATCGTTCGGAATTATGCAGTTTACGACGCGGTTAGTGCGCGCACAACGCGTGGTATAATAATGCGGCCTGATGCGCGTGATCGATGGCGTGCGTTCTGCGGCGCGTAATTACCGTCCGGCTTAAAATATGCGCTTTGTTGACGCGCATTAGATCGCGCTTAAAGACTCATCAGCGAGGAGAAAGTTAAGCCGAGATTTAAGGACCGCGGCTGCGAACGACCGGCCGTAACGTGCCAGTCGTCCGCTAATGTCGTTACGAAGGAATGATTGTCTATCGGAGTAATTCGTTGACGCGCTCTTCTGCGCGTTTCTCACGATTCTTTCGCTTTCAACAGCCCGATTAGAGCTGTTGGCTTCTCGCCGTGACCATCTCAGATTGATCACGTGATACTCAAAATTTCGACTACAAAGTACGTCGCAATAGATATTTTCCAAAAAGTGGAACAATCGATGAGGCACACCTCTAAACACTTCGAAGTCTTTTCGCTCTAACAATCAATAAATAAACGTAAATTGTAGGTAAATTATAAACTTTGCATGTCACGTTAATTTTACGATTTACACGCTAAAATGATCGCTCATTACATTCATTTGCACGTGAGATTCATGAAATGTCAAACGCATAAAAAGGTACGACGAAGCGTTTCCGTTTCGAATTGAGCCGTCACGGAGCGACGTGATATTGCCGCGGATTAGCGCGGTCACGTGACCGCCGAACTTCCCAATGACACTGTCGCCGCCATGTTCGCGGCTCAGTTACGCGCATCATGGCTGATTGTAACGATGCGTGCTCGGGAAGTCGTTCGTATTTTCCGCGATCTCAGCTCGCCAAAGGTGAGTCTCGCGCGCGAATCATCAGCGGGTTGCCGAAAGTGAGTTTCGTGCGTTGGCGAGATTAGACATCAGGCAGCTGCGACAAGTGCATATCTCTGGCGGAAAACAGGCTGTCGGGAGTGCCGAGAGGAGTGTCGAACATTCACCGGGTTATGACAGTTTTGAGCGAGGCGCTGCGTTCTGCGCTTGCGATTAGTCGAAGGCAAAGTCGGTGAGTGATGATTGAATAGAGGCTGCGACAGGTAACAACGCGTCCTGCGACTTTGGCGCATCGTACATTTGCGAAATTGAATCTGATGCAGGAACTTAGTAAAGAGGAATATAGACATGAAAGAATACACAAAATTGAAACTGGAACTGAAATTTCTCTCTATGATATGTTTGTAATCGACACTTATATTTATTTTATTTTTATATTTATTTATTTTATAATGAAATCTGAATTTTCTTTGAGTAAGGTTGAGTTTGGTTACAAACGAGACTTTGCAGTAGTTCGTGTTACCATGAAAGCCCACATTTTCATCAAGTGTTTCTTTATTGATTTAAAAGAGCAATTCGGGGCATGTGTCGGCACAATGTTCGCGAGAGAGATCGGCTCGACATGCGCTTGGGATCGATCGGGAACAGTCACGCGCACCGGACGCACTTCGTCGGGCTAATGCTCCTCGATCGTCGAAAGGGTCTCGTCATCCGTCACATTGAGATGGCCGGTCGGCCGCCGCGATATTCCGCTATTAGATAATAACCGTTGTCCCAGAAGAGTCTAGTTAGTCGTATCGCGGTGTAACATCGATCACGCCCCTCGTAAGTCCAGCTACGATCACAGCATAATTCAAAGCCCCCGCGAACGTTTAATCATCGAGAATCACGACCGGCCGATCCCACCCTCGACCTCTTTCTTCTTCTTCTTCTCTACACTACTCCCTCCTCTCTCTTTCTCCTTCTCTTTCTCCCACCCCATCATGTCCGCATTAGTACGCGCTCTCTAACGCTTTAGTGAGTCGATGCAACTGCACCGGCTTCGAGGTGGACGAGAGTCTCCTCTCTAATGTATTCTAATGGTATGCCGCCCCGACAATAAGGCACAACTCATCCGGCATCCTCCTACACCTATGGCATCTCCTCTCCCATGGGGGCCCGCCGCACAATGCTATCTCGTCGCATCCTATATGCACTTCCATTTCTCCTACGGCTCTTCTACGGCGCGCGCACTCGCCGCGAACGTGATGAGGTTCGTCGCGGCGCATCAACGCCGCGCTTTCGAGAGGCGCGTTAACACGGAGTTCGCGGGGCTTAACAGTACGAAGGTCGTCGACGAGGTCGTGCTCCGAACGAGGGGGAATTCCTCGCGCTGGAGGGGCGGTTGGGCTAAAATCGCGCCCCGCGGCTGAAATATCGCGATAACGCCCCGAGTCGTGAGAGATGAAACGTTGCACTCGAGCGTAACGACTATGTGTTATATAATTATCAGGTTCGTGCAAAAAGTTCGCCACTTTCCTATTGCACTTTCCTATTACATTCTCGTAGGAAAAATTCAGGTATTCAAAGAATGAAACTCTCTCGTTAGATGTCGTGTCGATGTTGTTCATTTTATTCGTAAAAATTAGTAATCCTTCGAGATTAGATAATTTCATCCTCTATTTAATTTGGCGAACACGACAAACCTCTTGTAACAATCTAATATGTAACACGTACGCATTGCCGTGCGAGATTGGCTCGTTAATAAACGTAAACGCCTTAGAAAAGATAAATATGTTGTATGGTGAAAGTAAAAGTCACAAAGCGTTGACAGCGAGATATATAATTGGCTATGTTCCTTAATGAGAGAAGCATTTTAAATAAATGGACATATATGCTGAATTTTAACTGTGATGGTTATTAAGATGATTCATATAAACATGTGTACGTGAGGTAATCCTTTAAAGAAATATGAGGAAGCGTGTTGTTAGAATGTACATACGAGATGACGATAAAATTGAATATGTAGGAACGTTCGGAGTAATCATGACACACACAGTAGGCAGTAGGTTAGATAGAGCGGTATAATGCCCCGGGGTAAAATTAGCGATCGTCGTAAAATCAGTGGAAACACGACGATTATTCAGTTCATTATCGCGAGATATTGCGATACCGCGCCTTTATCTCGTTGTCACATTTATCCTAATCGAATCTACCGAGCATGGGAGAATTGCGAAGTATAGCGAAGATATATCAAGATATAGCCGAGAGGACAAAGATACTAAATGAATGATCGATGAGGCTCGACGCGAGCGAGGTGCAAAGGCTCGAAACGCGAGTATGAATATATCGTCAAATATCGAACACTTACGTCACACTGCGACTCTCGACCGCGGAATTACTTAACTCCGCCGAGATTTATGACGCTCGCTATCGACGCGTGCAGCTTCGCGAGAGAGGAGAGACGGGGAGGGAGCAGAGAGAGAGAGAGAGAGAGAGAGAGAGAGAGAGAAGAGTAGGTGTGCAAGAAAAAAACGATCGAGGCAGGTATGCTCCTGCGTTTCGCAAACGCTCGAACGCCCAACCTTTGAAAGTGACTGGGATATGCACGTGCTGCTCTTCTTCCTAGTCGCTTCTACCTACGTGAATTAAATGCAGCCGCGAGAGATAAAACGATACGTGCATCCTTGCGAAACGACAAGCTGTCTCGCGTTCTCGGGGAGGAAAGTGT
>NW_022639503.1:192518-198817 GCF_010583005.1 Odontomachus brunneus | reverse complement strand
GGGGGGGAGGGGGGGGGGGGGGGGAGGACGACGCGTCCGCGCGCGCGGTGTCGACGGTGAGGTGGGTGGTAGATGCATCGCGCGAGGCCGCATCGCCGGACTGCGGAGAGGGGAGAGAGGCCGGCGGGGGAAATGGGAGGGGGAGACCGCGCTCGAAGCGGGACTTGCACACGTAACGCGGGGCGACGACGCGGGGGTCGGAGTTCACAACGTCGAGTAGAACCAGAAACGTAAAACCTGCGCGACGACCCGAACGCTCGTCGAGATGCTGCCGACGGCGAGTCCTTGCATCGCGGCGCGATGCTCAGCATTCCGCAGAATGCCGAGAGAGTACGCTTTGTCCGTGACAAATTTCTCCTCGCCGACCCTGAAAAGTGTGCCATTTTGTAGGACTAGCATTTTCACAGGAACCTCGTTTGATGATGTATTAGTTGTTTGATTTGGACGAATTAAGACTGGTGCAAAAGAGGAGTGTTGTTTATCAAGTAGAATCATCTAATAAAAATTATCCAATTTTCAAAAGATTAGTAATTTTTACGAATAAAATGAACAATTCTTTTCAGATATCCAACACAAGGCTGCCTATTCTCTTTTTAACAGCCAAACTTGCCGCGAGATTTTTTTAAGAGAAAAATGATTCGTCGTTTGACATAAAGTTCGTCAAGGAAGAGGAACTTGGATCGCGTTATTGCCGTCGTCGTAGAATAAGACACGGATGCCTGGCTGGTATCTGACACCGGTCGACCAATCTGCCATCTGTTTGCCAAAGTAGCTTCGTTCACAAGCGCGCACGGACGCGGCGTCCTGTGTATAAACACACACTCGTTACCGGCTCGTTGTTCCCGTCAAAATAGTTCGCAACGTCGGTCAGCGGCGGGATCCTGTCCGACAAAGCGTCGTTCTCCGTGTCCGCGAATGGACGTTTAATCATCGTGCTTCGTCATCGGCCCGACAATACGGCCGATCGTAAATGTTGTGAATAGTACAGCGCGTAACACGGGTCCGAGCCCGAACGACGCGGCTCAGCGGGCGGTGGGAATCTTCTTCTCCACTCGACGGCGAGATCGTCTCTCCTCTCTTCTCTCTCATCTCTTCCCTTCTCTTCTCCTCTTGACTCGCGCTCGACCGGCGTGTGTTCACCTCGAAAGGGGCTTTTCGCCGAGATGCGCCTTCGTTTCGACCTTGCGCGCGTCCACAACAGCGCCATTGACGCGTCATTATTTCAAACGACCGTTCTCGAACGCGACCCGCTCATCTCGACGGCAAAGAGAGAAGGACCCCTTCGTCGTGCGCTGCTTCGGGGCCACGATAAACGGTTCATTGTGCCGCGAGTTGAACTCTGAACTTATGCCCGACGCACGCACCGTCGTCTCCGCTCTTTGTAACGGCGAGTTCGCGACGTCAGACGCGTCCGGTAATGCGCGTAAAAACGCTCACGACCACCGTAAAAATTGCGGGCCCGTCCGCGCGCGCGCGCTCGCTCCGTGGCCTCTCTTCGTCGCGCGGGTCGCGCGCGTTTACGGGCTTTCTGCCGTTCCATTCTTATTCCTCTCTTCTTTTCATCCTTCTGTTCTCTTTTCTCACTCGCAACGAGAATCGCGCCCGCTTCGACGAGACGGCCGCATGCAGGACCGCAATGCGGGCGCAAGGATTGGGTATATCTATGAGGAGTGAGTCGCGCTTTGCGCGAAGGGAGAGGGATACCTATATCTCCCCCGTTGGCCGAATGGGAAGAAAAATTTTACCTGCAGTCCGGTAGTACCCGCATTGCGGTAAATCGTCCTGATAGTCATCCGCCTCTCGACGGCTGCGCGTCCGTCGTTTTCCCGTCATCGAGACCGCGATTCCTTAACGCGTTATTTACGGCCGCGTCTGTATCGAGATACGCGACTTGTGCGCGCGGCGTTCGATTCAAATCTCTCGGCGGTCGTGTCGATTTTTATTGCATGACGCACGATCGCGCGCAGCATCATGGCTGATAAATAATATTGTACGTCTTCAGCGCTTTTATCGCCGTGGAAAATTGCTGGCGCGATTCAATCACGCGCCGTTCACGAGATTCCCCGTGATTGTCAATGAAGATTCCCGCGTCGCGCGACACGTACGTCGCATCGAATAATTCGATGTTGAAAGAGCGAGTCTCTCCCCCTCTCTCTCTTTCCCTCGCGCGAAGCGTGATTTATCCCGCGAGTTACGCTACGCCCGACGACGAGTGTCTCGGCGAGGAGGAACACGATCCGTCGATTCTCCCGAGAGCGGCCGAGAGCTAGGCGAGCTCTCTCTGATGCAGAAACCGAAATGAAATACGCATCTCTCCCGCGCACCGAGAGAGCCGCTTTTCCTGCTCGTCCCGCCGATGCGCCCGTGCATCTCCCCTCCTCGTGACCTATACTATGGTAATTCGGCCCGAACGACCTCCCGGCTAACCTTTGATAATAACGCCGCCGCGAGTGAAAAGGCGGCATGTCGCGGAGGTGGTGCCGCGGCCGCGGGAGTGGCAACGCGGCCAGGTGAGTCTCTCAGGTGAGGCACACAGGTGAACCAGGAACTCTACCTGCCTCCTCCGCTCATGCCGCGACGAGATGTGTGGCCTCCTCCCGCGCGCTCGTCGCGACGATCGGAGAAAACCCGTCGGCGACTCCTCGCAGCCGTACTCGTTGGAAACACCCGCACGTCGTATCTCGCGAATAATTATCGGCGAGTGAAAATTGCAAACTCGTTTGCGATTTTCAGATTTTTTTCAGAAAGTCTGCGCACCGCTCGGACAGAAATTATCGAGGGAAGACGGCTCGTAAATTCGGTAAATAATATTGAATCGTGAAATTGTAAAATCGAGTTGCGAATTTAAGTTTAGGCTTTGGGAGGAAAAAATAATAGCAACATTAATTTTGATATTGAGCTTTTCGTGGATTGTAAGTATCCCGACGTATACTTACAGTAAGTACCTCTGTCTTTTTGAAGCTTTTTAAAGAATCCTGTTGGGAGGACGCGATGGAACGCAACTACATCTATCCAGACGGACGAGAACTTGCATAATCAATATTTGCTTGAATCTAAATTTTTTTATTTGAATAGAATAAACAATTGCTTTCGCGAAAAGTTAAGATTTTAAGAAAATGTACATTTTCTCATTTGAAAATAATATATCAGTGTAAATATAATTATGTCATTATCATCTACCAATATAATAAATATAGTTAATTTCTCAGAATATCTTTTTATCTGCGATACACTTGAGCGGGATTTTTCGATTGAATCAAAGTGACGAAACAAAATTAAAAGGCGGAAGGTACAAATTGGATGCTTAATGCCGTCCCGAGCATGTACGACTGCAAGGTCGGCTCATCGAATATTTCCCTTCACGTGCGCCTTCTTTGCATTGGATTTTCGCCGTACGAGCGTCCTCGGGTCATATTGCCGGCTGGCACGCGTTCGATTCGCTTGGGTTGCGAAACAGCCGAGAAGACTTGTTCCAATCCACCTCGGTGACCCTTCGTCGACACGGTCGTTCGACGAATCGATTGCTGCGAGTATCCGGTATACACGGCCTATCCGGAATGGGCAAATTGCAACGGGAATACCCGTACTCCTGTACCCCGAGGCATATTTTTGGAACCCGGACATGATCGTCCTTCGACCTCGCGCTGAGATCTCCGTATCTCGCGGAATCTCCCGTATACATTTTTAGTTTACGGTATCCCGTCCTGCGGTATATACTTCGATTCGTTAACGTCAGTGTCGGTAACCTTACCGTGAAATTTCTCCGTTTACCTCGTCAGACTTCCCCTAATAACGTTACGGGAAATCTATCGCGAGAGGAGTGACTCAAGCATGAATGTCTCTTTATTAACATTAATTATTAGCGTTAGTAATTTTATATTTAATCATGTCTATTGATTAATCAATTCTCTCTGTCTTATATTCTCTCTGTCTCGGGAGCAATTTCCGCAGTAATCCTTATTCGTACATTCCGCGCGGGTGGGTGTCAAAGCACGTTAAATATTTTCGGGAACAAACGAACACGACATTCATTAAAAAATGGGAATTTAGATGTGCCGCGCACATCTCTGGCACTAAAGCCGATGTCCCGATGAAGCAACTACGATGTTTAGACTGCCGTTAGGGAAGCGATATCGACCGATACCTAACGCGCTTACATGCTCGTTCACATATCGCGGCACCACACGCGCCCACTCGCGCATATCCACGTGCACACATTAAATGCCGCGACTCGAGCCGCGCATTCAGGTATATAAAGGCGAATTTGCACGGGTCGCTTCTTATAATTGTTCCGAATGAACGAACCGGACGAGTGAAATTTTTAGAAAATCCTGAAGTGATAACTTTCACTGGGAGAGTGAATTTTCTCCGTCGATCAGTCACATTTATGATAAAGAAAACATAAATAGCATTTGATAAAAATAGAAAAATATCCATTTAAATCGATGAAACGGTGGACGAGTGAATATTTCGAGCGCAGAAATATTGAAGAGAAGCAAGTAAGTTCCACGATTCCGATTTTTAGTACGTTTGCATCTCGATGCTGCTGCTGCGACACACTGAGAATAAAATGTTTAGTGTTTGTAATTATAATCACATAGAGAAATAATTGCTACAAATTATGATCGACAGTTATTTTTTTTAATTAAATTCCACTGTAATGTTAGTGATGATAATCTTGTACATGTGCATTTAATTACAAAAATATGGTTGAGATAAAAAATAACTGGAATTTTAATTAGATCAACCAGTCTCTTTTTTCTCATGGCGCGTGCACAAGAGTTTAAGCGCACAGGTGCACTCGCCATTCTTTACCATTAACGCATTCTTTTCTCTCTCCTTTTCTTAATTCGACCGGCTCCTGCACGCTGCTCATCGAAAGTGAATCGCGCAAAATCGCCTTAATGTGTACATTTCCCTCCGACAGAAGCGGCGGGTGGAATCGAGCCGCTCCGGTGCTCGCTGCCGAGAAAGAGGCGGCCGCGCGCGGTTAAACAGAGGAGAAAAGATCTCCGGGCCCGCGACACGGGGGTCTCTCTCTCTCTCCCTTTTCCTCTCGCTTTCTCTCTTTCTCCCTCGCGTACGATATCTGGCACACTTCGTGCCACACTCGGGGCACACGTACGCCGTAGCATCGCGCACGAGCTCGAAATTTACGGCACGCGAGCGCGCCGCTGGCACGGATGCACGGCTGAGGCCGCGCCGGGCCGCTCCTCTTCTGCATCGTCGCTCGCGCATCTTCTGGCGGTGGTTGCGCAACCACCCATCTACCGCGGAGAGAAAGAGAGATCGGGGTACGGCACGGGCGTAAAGGGGGAACGAGACGACGACGGACCGACGACGTGGGGAGGCGCGACGGAGAGGAAATGATGTGTACCAGCTGCACCCAGCTCATTCCAACTGCCGAGCGCAATACGTGTTCGCCGCCCCGCATATATCTCTTTGTTGGAGTGCCTATTTTTAGACGCGCCATGTCCGCGTCAATGCGAGATGAACTTTTTCGCGGGAAAGCCGAGCAGGCGGAATGGTCGCGACTCAGGTGTGACTCCGTTTGCGAGTGCCGAGGTAGCGACGAGGGCAGCTCTGTGCCTGTCGGCACTTGGTACTTAGTTACTCACCTCACAATCCGAGACGCGTCTACACTCGCGGAACCGTCCACGGGACGCTCGCTCCTCTTTCAACGTAAAAATCGCGACCGCGATCGTCGGGGTACACCCTCGCGAAGAAACGCGAGAGCTCGCGCGCACTACTCGTGCACCGCTTTTACCGGCAACGTGCGTTACGAGATCCACGTTTCCCCTATGAGATCCGTCGATTTTTCCATTCCGCCGGCTCTGAGACTTTCACCGGAATACATGCGCACGCCGACGGTGTGCGGCGTTAAAATGCACGGCAAATCCTCCTACACTCGTCCCAGCCCGTGCTCGGCGCGCGCGCTCACTTACTCGTGCGCCCGCTCGCTCACTCGCTCGTGTGGGTGTACCGCTAACGGCTGAAGATCGCGTAGCTCGTGCGCGAGACGTTATTCCATAATTGGCCCTCATCTCCGAAGAGCACAATCCGATCGTTACCTATTCGTTATCCGCGATCTCGCTTGTACTATCCGTAGTTGGCAGCGTGTGCCTCCCGACGAGGACACGCGCTCGGTGACATCCCTCGCATAACGAAGTAAATCAGCTTCGAGAGCGGCCAAAGAGCCTCGCCAAATGTCGAACAGCGGCAGACGAGAAAGAAAGCAAGAGAGAATAAAAGAGGCAGAGAGAGAGAGAGAGAGAGAGAGAGAGAGAGAGAGAGAGAGA
>NW_022639503.1:168262-190647 GCF_010583005.1 Odontomachus brunneus | reverse complement strand
GAGAGGGGGAGGGGGGGGGGATCACTTAGACGCGCGTCAATTGCCGACGCAGCTCACATCTCCGTAACCAAGTTGGCCTTCGACCCGCCGCGCCACCTCGCCGTGCTGCATTATCAAACGTTATTATTGGCGGAGCACGGTCGCGTTTGACGTTGTTAACGCTGTGTAATTACCGCGCGGCATCGTTAGCCGCGTCCGGGCGCACTGATACCGCGCGATTTATTGTTCGATCTCGGTATCTCGGCCATCTATCGAACCTGGCCGGACCGTGTGTTAGCTCGCGTAGCAGCAATAGCAACACGGCAACACGCGGCAGCAGCAACAAGCCCTTGGAATACACGAATAGCAACAACCGAAGCGCGCTCCGCGGGCATTTATCATCGAGACAGGACAGTGGGGAATCGCCGCGATCGCTACGTAAAAAACACCCTCCTAGCCCGGGGTTGCGCGTAGCACACGCGCTATTTGTCACCCCGCGCCCGCTATCTCGCGGCTCGCATCTTTTATCGTCGTGGACCCGCGGACGTCGCACAGGGCCAACTCTCTTGCCCCGGTGTCTTTTACCCGATGTTATCGCGCAGTCGCCTCCTTCCGTCTCCCATAACCAGGCGCTTATCCTTCTCGGAATAAATTCAATGCTCAATAGTTATCGCGCCGACAAAGTAACGCCGCGCCGTCTCGCATTTAACGTCGACACGCCTCCCGCCGAGACGCGCGCTTTCCTCCCCTGCTTTTCCAGGCAATGCGATTTAGTCGCCGCGTGCGACTTTCTTTACCGCGACTTCTTTCTCTTTAACGTGCTTGCCCCGTTGCGTTGTTTGCGAGCGAAGCGCCGCGCCGCGCCGCGCCGCGCCGACCGGCCGGTCCGGCGAAGTAAGACCGCGGGGTACGTAATGTCGAGCTAACGAGAGAAGCTGGCGATGTAGCAACGTGATATTTTCAATTAAACGCGAGGCTAGGTGCAAATTACAGGTCTCGCGGCCGCCTTTTGAGAGAGGCCGATGCTCAAGCGTACACAGGGGTCTGCTTTGTCAGCCGGATCTGATAAAGTCCGGTTTATAAATTTTCTTTAGCCATCCGCGTTACAGATGGAATCGTAATCCAGCAAGAGGCAGCGACACGCGAGCGCGCGCGTCGATTACCGCAAATTGCCGGGTGAGAATATCCACGTGCGGGACGTTCTTGGCTTCTAGGTGCAACGAAGTGCAAGAAACTCGGAATGTCTTCTATACGACTCTCTTCAGGAATATTCTTTTTATAAATCGCGACGAGAAACCAGTTTTCAGTCATCCTTTTAGCATCTAATCGCTGGGAAAGAACGTATAGGCTACGTTCTAAAATGTGCTGACAGTAGCGGAAATCTACATTTGTTACGTCATGTATACTATAGATTTTCAGTACTGTTAGTACATTTAGAGATACATAATGAAAAATTGCGACAGAACTTTTTCAAACCCTCCGTGTACAATGTTAGACCTGTGAAACCCGCGAATAAGTATTCGATCGGTCAGCAACTTTCACAAAATTTCAAAATACGCGCAAATTCGTTTGCAGATTATGATTTTGTTGGGCTAATATTTTATAGCTAAGGTTTTCCTGTATCCCCGGAAAAAATGAAAATATCGATTTTCAACAAAGTCACGCTAGTTCAGAGTTTTTGGGACAATAGACAGATTGTACTGTATGTCTGAAAAAACATGCACAGAGAGTTGAAAGTCTCGAAAGCAAAATCGCGCCTTCGGGAGTCTTCGTGGCGTCGTTTAGGGTTAACCTAGATGCAAGTGAGCCTGGACGTTCTCAGCTCGCTTCGCGGACGAGCGTGCGCTTTCATATTCCACTCTCGGCGGTTCTCAGAGAGGGAATAATAGGAAAGGGCGGGAAAATAAGCAGAGTGGGCGGTATTTTGCGGGCGCGTTTGTCTAGTCTCTCTTTCTCTCCTCTCCCCGCGCCTCGGTCTCTCTTCTCTCTTCTCCTCTTCTCTTTGCGTTTCTTTGTCCCTCGCGTACACGCACGTGCACTCACATGCGCGCAGACAGCGTTTACCTTTTTACCGCGACTCTGCCGCGAGCGATGCGCAACGTGACACGCAAGACGGATGGTTCCGTGCGTGTATTTTGCGTTTGCCCAGCGTGGATACGCGTCTCTGATCCACACACGCGGACTTCCTCGCTTCTTCTCATGCCCCGGAAAATGCGCCGCCAACCCTCGTCCCGTTGGTTTTCCCGCGCGGAGAAGAAGCGAGCGAGCGAGGCGTAGCGCGCGCGCCCGCGAGAGAAAAACCTTTCGTCGAACGAGCCAGACAGAAATTAATCGATATCGCGAATGCCTGCCGGCAGACGCCGAGAGATTGATTTGACGCGCTTGAATAGTTGCCGGGTAGAAGAAACGAGCTGCGTTGTTCATTGTTAGCCGGCTGTTTATTTCAAACGCAGCCGTGTCACGGACTGCGGAAGAATATATGTCAAGGTGTTCTCGATGAATCATCTCGCGTCGCCTCTTCCACGGGGTATCTCATCACTAAATTCACGATAAGGCGATAATTACGCGACGTAGGGAGAATCGAATATCCATCTCTCGTGCGCGCCCTCGAATAAGCGGAAACGCGACGCTCCACGCGCCATCATTACCGTCCGTATGCGAATTATTCGCGCAATATCGAGACACAAATTCGTGGTGCACGTCGGATACCAGGTGGGTAGGTTGCACCTAAGTGCCCGACTCGCTCGGTCTCGGAAACTCGCGAGAAACCGGCGCGCGGTATCCGTGGGCGCTCGCGCGCGTCCGTACATGGCGATATGCGCGTATAAAATTTCGTACTGGTACCCCGCGGGACGCCAATTATACATGTACGCGGCTGCCATTTCGCAATGGCGGCAATGAAGCTCTAATGACGATCGCTGTCAACCGTCTCGCGTCGTCCGTCAAGACCGTAAAATTCCAGCGGGAGAGAGGGAGAGAGAGAGAGATATCCGCACTCTTTTGAAGCACACACGGGCGTGCACCGGCGAGCCGGGCGCTTTATTTTCGATGCGCGCGTATAAGGCGCGCCGTAACATAGTTCGCGTAATCGGCACCAGAAATTACGCGACGGAGACTACCGCTCGACAGCGCGGCGACGCCGAACCGCGCTTGAACGTGCAATATGCGGAATAAAAACCGGTCTGACTGGCGAAACTGGCGTTAAGGCTGAGATATATCGCATCGCGAGCGCGAATCAGCCGCACACGCGGCTGACATGCGACGAACGGCAACTACTGTGGCGGATATGCGGGCGAGTGGCAGCGCTCGCGTGGTTTCGCAATCACCGGTATATGCGTCTTGCTAAGATAAGATGTATTTCCAGACTTTATCTCCGTCGGGGCAGCGCGTTTTCCTTGCGATTTTCGACGGTACAGATGATCGGGAATTTGGCATCCTTGCGTCATTATTCAGCGTTTTCGACTGAGGTGGGTTTAAATCACTCGAAGGGAGAGAGATTGGTAACGTCACGAGAGCTCTGTCTAGCCTGTCACAGCATTTGTGACGTTATTAATCTCGGCATGAATGAATTTGTTAAAATAGAACAAAATTAACTCTGAAGTAAAACATAAGTGTGACATCTGTTAATCAACATGAAATAAATGACTTCTGATTTTATAAATGAAATTTGATATAAATATGAAATCTCTTAATATTTCTCTTTTTTGTGAAACTTTATAGTAAATGTTTATCCAGAATAATGTTCGTTACATTTCGTCGATAATGTTCGAATTTGAAAAGGATAGTTGACGGTATCTACATGGAGAGAATATTATAATTTTATAATCTATCTTGCTAAAGTACACTGAGGGAAAAAATATCTAAGAAATAGTAAATATTTATTTAATGTGAGCATTCTAACAACATATATTTATTTATATAAAATATTTTTCAAATAAGAAAATATACATTTTGTGGAAACCTTAAGAAGACCTTAGTATTTTCGTTGAAAGCAATTATTTTTTTTGGATTTAAATAAGAGAATTTATAGATTTAAGTAAATATATTGTCAGTAAATTTATCAAGTAAATGTTTTTAATTTTTAGATATTTTTTTCTCAGTGTACATAGTAAATTTTATTGGAAACATGGCAGATTTCGCTAGAAATATAGCAAGTGTTTTAATAGCACATTTTGGTTCCTAAAATATAAGTAGTGAAAGGACAATGAATTATCGCAAAATGTACATCTATTCCTCGCTTATAAAGTAAGTGTAAGTAGTAATTTTGACTACAATATTCTCTCCGTGTGCATATTTGTGTGCTAGATCCCTGGAGAGGTCACTCGCTTCTGGAACGAAGACGAAATTAAGATTCGTTCTAATTTCAAATTTTTCGTTCAGATGTATCTCGAGATATTACCATCGATTGATCCGTCTTGGATTTTCGCGCTGCGTATTTCCGCTCGTCCGCCTTCTATTTTCTATCTGACGATTTTCCGAGCGTTTCTTCCATCCTGGCTCTTGCCGAGTTTACTGTGGCCGTTGATTTTTATCGATCTCCCATCGATCGTCATCGCGATATCGTATCGTCGGGTCCTCTTCCTGTAAATTACTCAGCGCGAGATCGATATCCACGGAGGACCCTCGCGCGACGTTTCGTATTTCACTCGAGATGATCACCGATCAATGATTTCTGGAAAGGTATCTACGGACGCGCACCACGGAAGAGACGATAACGGTAGATATGGCTTACCGGTGAAAGGTCGTCGGGGACGCGCGGCTTTACGTCAATTACATTGATATAGTGTCCTCTGCACTTGCCGTTCTTATCGGTAAGACCTGCGCCACCGCCTTCCTCCTCTTTGTCGTTGCACGAGATTTTTCCGATGTTATCGTCCGTTAACGACGCTAAACGTGCCCGTACATTCGCAAAGGAGGAGCGAATGTTGCGACTCGGCCAGTTTTGGCGATGAATTATTTTTCCCACAACTTGCTCAACTGCTGTTCACCGAGTCGTTTGCGCGAAAATGCGCATCTTTGCAATATTCGCGGCGGTGACGACCGCATCGAGTAATAACACAGCGTATAATCTCCGTTTGAGCATCTCCGCGTTTAATTACGCGAAGAATTTGCCCGATGCATCTTCGCACACACGTTGCGCTTCGCTCAACGGGCAGATTGCGGGGAACGCTTCGCGACGTTTAGTGACAAGTCGATAAGTGGTATATCTTCCGAACACACGCTCTTGCGGTACTTGGCTCCTATAATTTATAAATCGGACGAATCGATGGCATGTCCGATACGTATCTCCCAAGCGGTACCCCCTTATTCAAAATACGGACGCTCAACCGTCGATGATTAATTCGTTTCATTACCCGGCTTGTAGCCTGTCCGCATTATCTACCTTATTATCGACAGGAGTATTGTGCACATGTCAGGGTGCGCTTCGCTACGCTCTCAGCGTCGCTGATAAAACGAAATCCTTCGAAACTTGTTTCGGCGTCCCAATTATATCGTAAGTGCGCTAATTCCGGTCGTGCTGTTGCTTAAGTGACATCTCGCGGAAAAGTACACGAAAGTTTGTACATATCTAACCTTTCGCGATGCCATGTCTACCTCATAAAATTCCATTTTATTCCAGTTGATTCTTCGAATCAGTCTTTCATGCATTATTATTAAATCAGCAAAAAAGATCTGATTTGATTTTTGGGTTAAATTGGATTTATCTGGCGACTAAGTAATCGCCGTCTCACTATCTATGATTGCCCGCCAATGTTCCGGCAGCAGTTCACATATTCTTACTGTAGAGAATGGTCGGTTTATCGCGTAAAAAAGGCAGGAAATTAAACCGAACTTTCTCACTGGCCCAATATTGGTGTACAAAAAAATTGGTACACACGGGGATCTTAACCAAAACTATATATTCCACATGTTATTAAAAAAATCGTTGCTTTTTTAAAACGCGGAAATTAATTGCGGAGAAACTGAATTTTGGCGGATCGACCGGGAAGAAACGTCGAAGATAATTCGCGAGAGGCAACAAGTGTCGAAATATTTCGGCTATAAAAGAAACATCTGTGTGTCACCGGTCCGGAATTGCCGCGAGCGAGTTCGGTCAGCGCAAGGGAGAGGCGTCGAGCCGCTGGATAGAAGCCGCTGGATAGAGCCTAGTGTGATTTTTGCGTGTCACCTCGGCCGGAAAAAGTTTCAATCTCGCACGTGTGCGGCACGCATGTACGTGCGGGTAATCCGCTCGTGCGGGCATTAGCCACGGTGTCCCGCAAGAAGCTAGCTTGACGCCGCATGGCGCCCCATGCATCATATTCTTGCGTCGATAACTCGCCGCAGTGTTTGCTCTGAGCGGCGCGCAAGAAGAGCGTCTCGCTACCGGCCGACAGGCCGCTACGCAAGAAAACTTGATTAATAACGGAATAATAATACGTTTCTCCATCCCGCGACACAATGTCGTAAATATGCAGTGGTGGCGGCGACGGCGGCTGAGCCGTTCTTCTTGCGCCGGTCGGCGGTCTCCTCCTCTTCCTCCTCGCCCACCGGGTCTCTCGGTGTATTACGTACACGTGTAATATTAGTCGATCGGGTTCTTATTAACGGGCAAGAAAGTATCGCTCTCTCGTAAGTAACGCGGCCACCGCGGCTCCGCCTAATTTGTTCGGTATTCGCGCGGCGCTCACGTCTCACCGCGTGTATAAGGATGCGTTAATTTTTTATCACGCCGATTCCTCTCTCTCCCCCTCCCCTCTCTCTGTCCTCCTCTCTTTCTTTCTGCCTTTCTCCGTCGACCTCTCTGTATTCTCGCGATAACCGTAATTTATTATCGTTCCTGTATATGGACGTTGGTATTCGTCCGATTGAATGCGCGAAACACAACTGCGCGAAGAGCGGCCTCAGCGGCCCAAGCGATTGACCTCTCGAGAAGATCCTTAGTATTCGCGATGAAAGAAAATCCTATCTGCGTTTGGCACTCGAAATGCCGAGAGTGTCGTTTCTCATACCGTTTTACACGCTAGAGATTCTCCCGCAAGAGAGGGCAGAAAGAGATTTCCTCTTATGGAGATCTGGGTTGCGTTTCGAAATATGTTGACAGTATTGAACGTCTATGGTACATTCAAAAGGAGGTACAGCCAATAAGAGCCGATGTACGAATTATATAGTGCAATAAAATTAATTCTAATCAATCAGCGAATCGATACATTTAAATTATTTAATCAATCAATCAAAAGGCGACTAATAAGAACCGATGAACGAATTATGTAAAGCGCAATCACATTAATGTTTTATAATAAGTTAGTTTTATTATTAGATCTCTTTTGCTTGACTGCATATCAAAGGAATCTTTAGCTCATATTAATAGTTTATATTATTTGAAATTCGTCTCGAGTGAGAAATTCAAATTTGAACTCAGAATTAGATGGGAGTTTTTCAATTAAATCGCGATTACATAAATATCATATATATCAAAATTCAACGAAAAAACTTGGGTCTAATTCTGAATAAAAATCTGAGTATCTCATGTGAATCAAGTTTTAAAGAAATATCTATTAATACGAATCTTTGACCCATGTTCTAAAGTCTCTTTTATCGTAAAAAGAGGCCTCTAAAAGTGAGGCTGATAACGAATCAAGGTTTATAAGTCATTTTTAGAGATAAAAGGTAATTCGGAATATGAGCCGAAACTTGTTATGAGATAAACTTGTTATTTTATCTATAGTTGACGTTGCGTGTACAATGGATTTGTAGTACGGTAAGCTCTAAAATATAAAAATTCTATTTTCATCATAGTTATTACATGGAATCCCCGTTTGACCGATCATTGCGAAAAGGCGTCGAATTCGACGGCTTTCGAAGCTGCAGCACACGCCGATCCTCACCGCGACCAGCTACCGATCAGTTTTATGGGGCCCGCGACATTCCTCGCGGGTAATTACGGCGAACAATGGGCGAGCAGGTCGTTCCGTCGCCGATCGCGATCCTTATTGACTCCCGCGGCATCCGTAGCGCTCCTCGAATACGTCGAAAGCGCGCGTGCCGATGCGCAAAGGTTGCTCGAGCGCGTGATTTATCGCCGCCCTTTCTCGTCCCTTCGTATCCGTGAATCCGCCGCGAACCGATACCGATTAAGCATGTTCGTTAAAGGTGACGAACGCGTCACGCATTCGGCCGACGATTACGCCGTGACGTAATTTCACGCGCGGCTCATTAGCGATACAATTAATTCGAAACGTGAACTGCCCTCGTGCTACTCTCTTTGGCAGTTTCGTTTTCGAGAGACGAGAGATTGACAGTAAACGGTAACGCGACGTGACGTCGATAAAACATAACGGGACGAATTTCTCTCCTCGTTACGAACGTCGTCTCCTTCTCGCCTGATTCTACCTCGTTTCCCTCATCGTTCCCCTACGGCCGATTTCGTCGCGGCCTGGATTCTCTCTCTTCTTTCGCTTTCCTTTTCTCTGTTTTTCCGGAACACACCGCAACCCTCGCGCCGCTCAGTCTCGAGGAATTATGCATCGCGTGAGTCGAGACACCACTCCCCGCGACTTCTTGCCTCCTTGGGTAGCCTCCTCGGCTTGCCCATAAGTCATCCTAGGTGTTTCTTCGGTAATGACCCACTCGTCCCACCCCTCCCACCATTCTTCCAAGCTAGTCGCGGCTTCTCGTTTTACTCGTCGCGACTACTGCCCCGGTAGCCGGGCTGCACCGTCGCAAATCGGGATCGGTAGTGGGTCCCCAGCATCCTTCTCCGAGTATCCACGAGGCCCCTTCGTTGTCCCTCTCTTTTTCTGTCCCTTTTTCTCCTTCCATCTCTCTGCTTCGACGGCGGCGTAATTATCGCCGCGAGGACTTCCATCTCTCGCGCAGTCCTCTCTTCTGCTTCTCTCAACGTGAGAAACGCTCCCTTGGGCGGTACCTTTACGTACGGCGATGACAGAACGACTGTCGCTATCGCACGGAGTCGGGTATTAGCTGCAAGCGAGACATAATTTCGTCGGGAATCCGCGAGAATTCAATGCGAGGCTTCATTTGTGCGCGGCTGAGCGCGCGCCACCGTGGGAAAATGATGCGGACAACACCTGAGATTTTGTCGGTCGATATCTGAGCGATTTTTCTATTAAAGAAAAATTTCACGTAAACGTAGATCATCCTCCAAATATCCTACATTGTATTAATTATCGTGAAAACAATTTCAGCAAATATTACTTTGCGTTGAAATGTGAATATTATGAGGGTTGTATATTTATCCTGCATTTTCTTTGGATTTTCTTGAGTTCCCGCGGAGTCCTGCTGTTGTCGAGTTGAACATTATGTAATTTTATTTGGTTAGCATACAAGCATTTAAGAGAATTAGCCGCGTGTAATTACGCACTAAAAACGATACCCGATTATAAGACGGTGAGATCTCGCATTGACTCTGAAATACGATACGCTGGACGCAGGTGTGTCGTGTTTATCGACTCGTTCGTCGCGGACCGACGGTCGTGGAAATTAACGTTACAATCCGCAGCACGAAGGTCGTACGATAACGCGACGCGTACGGACAGGCTGGAATGTCGGCTTAACGGGATGCCGCGACAGTCGCAAAATGCAACTTTTATCGGCGGGTCCAACGAAGATCGGAAAGTTCTCTGGAATGTTGGTGACTTGTTCCTACGATTATGTCTGAGACGAGTTCTTATCCCGACGGAATATTGTCGATCGCAGGGTTATCCTTTGGCACTGCGAAAAAGAGGAGGTTTGCGTGGGCCAAACTTGTTATCAGTGCGAATGTATTAGGTTTATGCAAAAAGTTTTTCAAATAAAATAGAACACGAAATTATATCCGATTTCAAAGGAGTAATAGTTTTTATGAATAAAATAAACGGTTTGGTTTATTGGAACAAATTTTTTGTTAAACTTAACATTCTTTTCACATGTAATTTATCCATTCTAATGTTTTCATTTAATACAAATATGTAAACATATAACGCGACTTATCTGTGTGTTGCTTAATTTATATATAAAATATTTCACCAAAAATCCGTATAATTTACATATAAATTATGCTATTCTGACATATTTAGAAATTGTAAGCTCAACGCGTATAATCGAAATAACGCAATGACTATACGATTAAGTTAACACGAAGTGAGTGTGTCGAAAATTTAACACAAAAGTCTTTACACGGATCAATTTTATCACACAACTTATTGTGTACGTTTTTAGACATCTAACAGGATCAGCTATTTTCCTTTTAATACTCAAACTTCCCACGAGAATTTAATAGAAAAATGACAAATCTTTTGCGCGAATCTAGTTACAAAAAATAGGGACATTTTCGACATTGAATATGTAAAGACGAAAGAACACGCGATGGTGACTTCCACGTGAGAGACACAAAGTATTTTTCGTGCGATTAACATCGAACAATGTAGAAGTGACGTTTCATTCATTTCGTCGCGAAAATTAATAAATGACAATTGGATCTGCGATCGAGGTGGGTAGGGGGAGAGAGGGGGAGAGAGAGAGAGAAAGAGAGAGTGAGAGCGAGCGAACGAGCGAGCATGTCGGATGAATAAAAGATGAACGGGGGGAAACGATAAGTTATTAGGACAGATACGCTTGGCCAAGTGCCAACGAGCGTCGGTGTCGAATTCATCGAGTACGTATCGATTACAACACGTCGCGCTGGGTGTCCGCTAACGGAAATTGGAATCGCGTGAGACGTTAGGAGTGTGATCGGCGAATCGCGCACGCGATAGTTACATTACTTCCTTCTTCCTGCGGTAATCTCACGCGGCACATATGTCTTCGGTGCTGATGAACAACGAGCATGAAACAATAACGCGGCTAATCGATCATCGAATGCCCGGCGCCCGTAATCGCGCGCTAATCGCCCGGGCCTTTTCCCCGCGGTCGTATATAATGCTGAAAGTATCATTAAATGTCGTTATGGCTCGCGGGTATTATATGCAGAGGTTTGTATTTATGGTGAACCCCGAGCCGAGAGTCTGAAAAAAGCGGAAACGTCTTGGACGCGCCGCCGTGGTAAAAAGCGAGCTTTGGCGCAGTACGATGATTTACGTAACGCGAGTGTTTATTCTGCGCCGGGAATTGAAACGTTAATCCTTAATTAGCGGCGGATTCCTCCGTCCCTTCGTAACGGTCCGCCGACGAGCAAATAAGATCGCTTAACCGCTTCTTAATTATAATCATCAATTGCGCGCGCATGTCGCTGCGCCGGTGAACCGGGAGGAACGATTTTATCAGCTCTTCGTTATAGTTGCCCGTTTATCTGGGTCACCGCGCGATCACGTACCGCCTTGCGCGTCTCTCTCTCTCTCTCTCTCTCTCTCTCTCTCTCTCTCTCTCGAGTATTGAATATCTCAATATCATATTTTATCAAAGTGGAAATTGACATGCGGCCATTATAAAATCACGTGGACCCGATATATTCCCGCGCATATCTCTAATTATTTGATATTCCCCCGTTGCTATTACTCTCGGCTTGTTCTAATATTAACGCACAGACATGTCTGTGTCTCGTGAATCGATAAAGTCCATTCGCAAGCTACTAAACGGTCATGTATATGTTAGTGTTAATTTCCGAGATTCAAGATGAATCTCGGGATAAACAAAGAGTGCGGCCAAGTTTCGTTCTTTTTCCATGGGATTTTATAAAACTTTTAATATTCCAATTGATAATATATCGATTTAAAGTCTATATAATACATCAATTCCCGATGCCCCTTTTTCTCCCCCGAAAAAGAGAAACTTTAGCAGCTTCTCGCGCCTTTGGTTCCTTCGCGATAAATATTCTCACGTGCTGAACGCGGATCTCCGTGTTGTTGTTACTGGGACATGAGACATCCCGAGACATCATCGTCGGATATCGCCAAGTAGGTGCACCCCATGTACTCTTCGGCAAGACCGGCTACGGGAACATGATAGCGCGCGAACACGCGATCGATATATAGTACGTACAATTTCATACCCGCGGTATGAGCATCAGGCGCGTCGCAGTAATGCGTTTCCTCATTAAGATATTAAGAAATATTGAAACTCGTAACATTAGCGACAACGCGGCCGCTCACGCGACCACAGCCACCGGGAACAATTTTTCTCTCCTCTCTTTCTCTTTCTCTCTCGCGACAAACCGCGTTCTCGTACGCGCGCAACGCCGATTTGGCGCTGCGTAAATCACACTTGAAATTAAATTCGCTCAGGCCCGTCGCTTATTAACCATTTGTACGTACGGGGGTACTAATTAAGTTTTTACCCAGAAGGCGCGGAAACGTTTTTGCGATATCCCGAAGTTCGGGAACGACTACGTATCAAACTGCGTTCTGAACATTGCCTGCATTATCGTTAATGACTTAATAATAATAATTTCTCGTGCACGAACAGCGCTAATTAAGTTTATACACTTATAATGCGCGGATGATTCCTTTTTCTTTTCTTTTTTATTTTTACGATGCTTTGAGTACGAAAATAGAGAGCACTCGCGGCGTTATGGTGCGCGGGTCATTTCGAGATCCAAATGTTTCTCGCGTTATTGTTGATAGAATTTCGATTTCTAAAATAGAAAAGATAAAACCTGCAGACCGTAGTGTTATCTTCCCCGCGATTCTGCGAAATTCGAGACTCCTCGGCGAGAGGGCTCGATTTCTCCTGACAGATATGGGATATCGTACTCAACGTGTTGTCGCGTTCCATTTGCTGCGCACTCTTCAGCGTGCGTGCGCGCGCGCACAGCATGGATCGCGATTCGCTACGAAAGAATACACAATAATTAAAGCTCCTTCACGCGCGGAGATTATCAGTCGCATTATAGCGATAACGTCATCCTGGTTTTTCTTCTCTTCTCTTCTCCTCTCCTCTCCTCTCAGTCAGCTCCTTCGCTGGAAATCGGCGCGGCTCGCCCACCGCCGTCGCGTCTCTCCTCCGCTTCCTTTTTTTCTGTGAAAACCCCGATGAATCGCGGCGGGAGAGTCAGAGGTAATAACGGAGTCACCGGAGGAGAGGAGAGAGAGAAAGAGAGACCCCTCCACACCACCCCCACCCGCAGCAGAGAGAGGCTATTTTACCGCTAGTCCAAGGCAAGATAGGATGACCTACTTCAGCAGGCTCCTCCTAAGTAGAGGGGCATCCACTGCGGTGTTGATTTCTAATCGGAAAAGTCGCGTCGGCCGACCGGCCAATCCGCGTCGGTCCCGTGCTCGGCCGCGCTCGTTTTGCATCGGTCGCGTCGTGAAAAAAGCGGTACAACCGACCAATCGGCGGACGATCCGCGGCTGCACCGGCGGCATTTGCATACGACGAGCGAACGACCGACGGACCGACCGCCCGTGAGATCACCGTGACGTCGTTGATGCATACATACACGACGACGGTGCCATTGTTTTTCGGTATCCCGATAGACGGGCGGACCGATGGACGGAGGCTGTATCGATCCCGAGCCGCGTGCTGCTCAGAAATAAACACCTGCACCTTTGTATGTGTGTGCGCGCGTGCTCCCGCGCCGATAGATAATCGAGGCTTCGTGATTAGATACACGGATTTTTATCCCGACCTAGGACAAAGTCTTGTTAGATCGACGCTGGAGATTGCGGTAGGGACGAGACGCTGATTGCCTTGAAGAATGATCGCGCGAACGACGCGCACAGCTATATCGTATCGATCCCAAGATACAATAGCGTGTTCGACGTTTCTGTGTGTTTCAGGACGCATCGTTGCGTCGAGGAATTTATTTGTTCATTAGCACATCCGCTTGATATTGCATCAGCGTGAATTCTAACGACACCTTCGGCTTTCTCGTCTTCGTCATCAGCGAGTCTCTCTCGCTTATGGTGTTCAACGTGTTCGTTGATCGATTAGAAATTTACTCCATGATCAGGATTATTTCTCGCTCAGAATTATTTCTTGATCAGGAGGGTTGATTCCAATCAATTATCTGATTTGTATAAGATGATATTATCGGGCCTGATAAGTTATGTAACACAACGTGATCACCTTCTTAATAATGAGAATTATTAATAATTAGAGGACCCCATCACATCTTTCCGACTAGAAATTTATCTAGAAATTATCTCATAGTCTTGATCAGGTTAACCTCAATCAGTTATCTGTTTTGTGTGAAGTGATGTTATCGGATCCTAATAAGTCATGTAACGCAGCGTGGCAGTCGGAACCTTATTAATAATTAGGATCCAATAATATTATTTTTCCGACTTAGAAATCTATTGGTATCTATTGGTATATCTTATGGTTCTGACCAGGTTGATTAGTTATCTGGCTTGTATAAGGTGATGTTATCGGGTCCTGACAAGTCACGTAATATAGCATGGCAATCGGAACCTTATGAATAATAATTATTAATAGTTGGAACTTTTTTAATAATTAGGACTCAATAAGTCCTCCCGATTAGAAATTTATCCCATAGTTCTGATCAGACTGATTCCAATCAGATAAGTCATATAAGGTGATGTTATCTGATAAGTTACATAATGCAGCAATTAAAATTTTATATATTATTAATTATTCTATATTTTTAGAGCCCAATAAATATCACTCTACAGACCAGATGTCTGACTGGAGAGCAATCAGAACTATGAAGTAAATCCCTAGTCAGACGGGCGCCGACGAATGCACCGGCGATGCACGGTCGATCTCCCGCGCCAAGTCTTCGAATTGGCGGGGCGCGCGTATGACGTGCGCCGCAGTAACAATTAAGAGATCCGCGCGATTCCTCCGACAGGCCCGTGGGAAATGGTGCAACCGACGCCAAGAGCGCGGAACGACTCGCTCCTTTGGACCGCTGGGCTAACCGTTGTGCGTCGTTAAAGGCGCGTCATTAAGGTTAAACGCCAGTCGTGGAAGCAGCTAACCGTCGTCTACGCTGCTCGCGCCCGGAGGAGAAGATCCGTACCGCGAGCAAATAACGAATTCACGAAGGATGGAAGCGCCGGCGAGAGCAATGTCTCGCGCTCCGTCGTACGATATACCGGTCGACGGGCTGGTACCGTTTCGACTTTGACCTCCGCTTTTCTACGCGCGAGTCATCATTTCCTCGTTATTGGGTCCGGCCGCTTTTAAGAGCGGTACATCGTCGTCGTCGTCATGAGGCCTAGTTGGGCGTCTGACGCGTGTACATGGAGAGAACAATCTCAGTTCGGGCAACCGAATGGGGACCAAACGAAAAACTCACCGACGAGTAATAATATCTCTATTATTGTGTGTCCGAAAACATTCGTCGGAACATTCAGTCGCATTAAAACTCGGTTGAGATCACTGAGAGCAACTGGCTGAGCAGAAGCTACCTACAGGAATCTTCCTGTTGCTACAACCGAGTTTTTTGTCTGGTTCCCAGGCAACAGAAAATTACGCTAACGGAGTTGTTCTTTCCGTGTAACAACGCTGATAAGAGAACTTAATATTGCTATTGCTAGGCTGAGGCCGGGTCGGTCATTCGTCCCGTTGTTCATATATTTATCGTGAGAGAAACGTGAAGAAAAGAAATCAAAGTATTCCTTTTGGAACATAGGGGAAAAATGCATGAGATAATATAGATAAACAAGATACACAATTTTGATACATGAAGTTATATTTTTCTAAAATGCATTTCTTGTGGAAGACTCTGAGATGGTATAAATTCAGTTGTCAAAATTTTCATGTCGGTTTCTGTATTTATTTTCTCAAAAAGACATTTTGCAATTTCCTCTCTACTGTTTCTTTCACAATAAGTACGTGAACGAAACGCACGGCCAACTTTCTCCGATCTCCCCTATTTTGTCGAAGCAACTGATTGCTCTTCTTTCCAAATCGGATAGTGCGCTAATTAAATTCGAACACGACAATTTTCGCTTCGGCGATCCGCCAGAGCGTTTTTAAACGAGCACAACACGCTCTGACACCTTTCTCGAATTCAATCGACGGCGATCCGATATCTAATTACGCAAGGCAGCCGTAAAACGGGAACGCGACGCTCTTCTGGTTGCACCGTCAGCGAGTGGCGATAGTAATTTTACCGGCGCTCTTGCGCAAATCGGAGTATCACTCGTCGGGCCGAACCATCGGCCGTTCTCAGCGGCATTAATCTTCCCTCCTCCCCCGGCCCTTCCCTCGTTGTGGAATATCTCGATCGAGGCGTTTCGGAAGGATTAAATAGACGGGGTGCCCCCTCATGACGGGAAATGTCGAGGTCCTCTCGGGCTGGGAATGAGTTTGCCGGTTTCCTCCCACAAGCTTCGACCAACGGCTCGCTCCCTCTCTCCCCTTTCCCCGTCCCCTGCTTTCCCTGTCTGCCTTCTTCTTCCTTTTCCTCCTTCTCCTCCTCCTCATCCTCTTCCACTCACTGTCTCTTCCCGTCCCTTCGACTGGTCTGTCAGGGAGCTTGCGACCATTGTTTTACTTACGGCGGATCCTGGTTGCCGCAAATCCGCTCCCTTCCAGCGTCACGACCTCAGCCAGGGGAGAGAGGAGGAGGAGGAGAAAAGGCGCTCCGTCGGTACGCGCGAGAAATCTGACCGGCGCTCCCGATGCACGTTGATTCATTTCTCAAAGATATAGCCACGAACGATGATCTTTTGGAATTTGTTGTCGAAGTTATGAAGAATCGTCTGAAATATTGTGTACAATCCAACACATGACTTTATTGACACTTATTAGATTTAGTTGCAATACAGTTTCTCGATTCAGCGCAATGTATCTATTTGCGCATCACAAATTCCGAAGAAGCGACAATGTTACTTCATTGAGAAAAAAATCTTTATTTATAATATCTATTTATAATTATCACATAAGGAAATAATTGTTATTTATAATTACTAATTATGTGTGTAGTGAAAATCATTTTTTTAAATTAAATCTATTAAATCTATTATAAACTTATGTGTATCATACTACTGCCATTTTCGTGTTAGAACGATAAAAAAAGATGTTTAGGGCCAAAAATAATTTTAGTTTGATTATTTTTCTCTCTTAGCATTGAAGCAGTTTTGATATCGAGTCAACCAGAGACCTTCACTAAATTGCAGTGAACATGTCAAAATAAATCTTGTGCTTTTGAACGATTATCTACCTTGTATAATATTGAAAAAAAAAACAAATTATATAATACGCTGGAACTATCAAAGTTATCTTGAGGCAACGTTGTTGGTTTCCCGGCATAATTGGAGGTCAGGGCGAATACGTAGATATCTGATCGTATGCGACAGAAAGCGTGCGAAAGTCCAAAGGACATGTCCTTTGGACATCCGAAGGATTCGTGGTGCTTTATCGTAAGGTTTTCGCAACGATCTCAAATTATCCATTACACGAAGAGAGCGCGAGCGTTAGCCTCTACACGCGGAAAGCGTCACGCGCATCGTCGACTTCTCGACGGAATGATTCCACGTGGACGAAATTATCATCGAGGTGTCACGTGCGCCATCGGGCCGTCACTTTCGCTGAATGTTGCCCAACGACGGTCGCGATAAGATCTCCGGCGGGCGCGTCGCGCGCTCATTACGTCGTTAGCTCTGATTTCTCGAAACCGCCAGAAATCCGTGATTATCTTTTCGGGCGAGTCGGTCCCCGCGCGTCAGTGGATCGCCCGCGTCGGCCACATTAACCACGTGACGCGCCAAATTACTAAATGACCGAGGAGCGCGCGAGTTAACGAGCGGTTGCTGTCACTACACCGTGCTGCGATAGAGACCACGTTTTGACATTTGTCGACGGCGAGACGTCTAATGGCACCGGCGACGGAGAGGAACGTTTGACGACTAGACTCACCGGTTGCGGGACGAACGGATGGATGGATGGACGGACGGACGGACGGACGGCTGACCGGCACAACCGGCGCGATGATAAGCGGCAGATAAGGTCGCCACGCCGGGTACGGAACTGGCCGCAGGCGAGGCGCGAGTTTGCACGACGGGCGTGCAAAAGCGGGTATCATCGTGAATAGGGAGCAATCAGATATCATTAGCGTTTTTATGAGCGCGTGGCTCGCGGTGGTTCCGCAAGGCCGCCAGACACGTTCCCACGCTCGCAGGTGAACCGATTTCTACGACGAACATATAGACGGACTCGGACAGATCGCCGCCTAATCGCTGGATACATTTAATTCCCCTCGTTAGGGCATTAACGAGCGCGAGGTGAAAGATGATTTTCGCCAATGAATTATTACCTGCCGTCGCCGCGTTCGTTTTTCACCAACGGTGCGTCGAGACCGATCGGCTTCTCCTCGTCGGGAGTGATCCTTATTCCGGCCGCGTACACAGAGAGAAAAAGTTTCGCTAATTTAACGAAATATCAGCACCTGCAACAAATGCTTGGTTGATGTGGGACAGCAAGTGGTGGGAACAGATGATTTGTCATTTTCAATTTGCCTCTCTAAGCAACACTTGTATAACGCAGACACAACTAATTTACGACACGGGTAATGTTATGGTTTGCCATGTGTTTATATATATATATATATATATATATATATATATATATATACTCCCGATAAAAGCTGCGTTGTAATTTTTGAATATGGTTAATTAATTACTATCGACCGAAGAGGACTAGCAATTACAATAAACGTTTATCGATATATTACAATAAACGTTTGATATATTATAATAAATATATATTGTATGTCTGTACATTAGCTTCAGTTTTTATTGGACAATGTACGATTTGAATTTTTATTATAGCCGTTCTATCTATTATTATTGCAACTAATCTAATATACGAGAACAAATGTGCTTTGCACCTCAATGTATGTTCGTCAAAATAATAAACGACGAGAAAGAACAGTTCGTTTCCCTAACGATTATCAAACAGCAAATGTGCTTTTGTTTCAAGGAAATGTGCTTTTCTTTCGTCACGAGCTCGTCAATAAAGCTAACTAGAAGGCAAACTAGCGCAAGAAGGCAAAGTTACATGGACATTGAAGTGTCGAATGGATCAACACTCGTGAGAGCTCTGGCATTAATATTCATTGAATTTTCGTCGGAAAATATGCGTGCATCGTGAGATGTAACAAGATTGTCATGTGCTTTCGCGAGACATGTCCTTTCATAAAAAGATACTGAAAACCGCTTGCTATGTAACGAGAAAGATACAAAGTAATCATACAAGATTTATGTGATCATCGTGGTTTATCGTTTTTATTACTGTGACGCAGTCTTATTCGTTGGCGCAATCTTGTTTCAACGCGCGGGCAACGTGTCGGGACTCCTTTGCCACTCGCAAAATTGACGATTTTTTTATAGGCTCTGTCCCTATCACGTTATATTATCATCTCACATTATATTGTCACTCTTATCAGCTATTTTATGCGTAGGCATAAATAATCGTCCCCGGGGTCGCTTCATTCTCGCAGCAACGTGCGCGCTTTTACGCGCAAATGACATTTTTATCAAGCGACGCAACGAAAATCGACAGCGCGAGACATTTACACCGGCAGAGGAGAGACGGGCGGCGGGAGATCGTGAATTATCGGCAAAAAGGCGCGAACGCGCGTCGCTATTTTACGGCTTCCGAGCCGCACGTAAAAGTAATGCGCGCGCGTCTATTCGATTATCTCGTCTTAACTGGCGTTTTCTTAAATATACGTTGAATGCGCGCTGACGAGGCGTCGATAACCGACGGAGATGGCGAGCGCGGTTATGGAGATTGCTTCTGACGCGATAATCCCTCTCGAAATTGTCTGCCGCGTGCCCGCCTGTTATTCGCGAACGCCGAGCGTCTCTGCGGCGTCGCCATTAGCGTCATTAGCGTTTTGTGAAAGCCCGCTACGTCGAAACTCGCAGCGTCGCCGCAAAATTTATGTAGCACTCTTGACGGACTCGGCGCGTTGATTGTCGCCGCTAAATCCTGATTGATTGTAGATTGCGAGACCGAATCCGCGCGCAACGTGTGCAATGAACGCCTGCGAAGATTATACTTGATCACTCTTAAAACTCGCCAAGTTAGACGACGAGCTAGAAGCCAATCGAACGAATAAACCTCCTCCTTAACGAGACGACACGACCCAAAAACGGCGCGTGTTGGTCGCGAAAAGTGACTCGTTTATTAAGATCATTTAACTCGGCTTCTGTGCTATTTCTGTCCCGACTTTCGTCCGGAAACGACGTAAGAGGTAAAATGGCCGCGTGACATTTTGTCCCGGTCAGGAGGTCGCCGGGTCTAGTCGTTCATTAATCGTGTCAGGATCCAGTTTATCCCGCGGTAGGATAACACAGACATATAATCGATTGCAAAACGCTTTGCAGATTTTTTTCTAATGAATTCAGGAGAGTTTTTCAAGTTTTCACAATTGCGAGCAATTTACTCGGTGTAATTTCTCAAATCACAGGAACCTGACAAGTTATGTAAATATTGGCCTTTTGTTTTCTTGTTATATCTGACAGATGCGCGAGTATAATAAATATGTCATATCATAAATAACACATCTCGTACTATTAGCTCTAAAAACTAAAGACAATTAACCGATCATACATCCTCACAGGCGCTGCACGGCGGCGGGAGAAGGATAAAGAAGAATCTATGGTTGAGACGTTTATGACGTTCGCCGTTTTATTGTCGCGCAGTTCTAGAGTCGTTGGTAGGGTAGGTGGGAGAGGGCCGGGGAAAGGAGCGGGTTGCGCGCCGGCTCTGCGGACTATCTGCGGATACTAATAAAGCTGAGAGATATTGCACCATTATCGTCCGCTCGTATTCTCATTGCAATCCGAACGTAATATTATCGTGTTACGCGCGAATACCGGTTCGCGACTACTTAAACCGATACGCGTCCGCCGTTATTTGCCCATTAGACCCAATCCTGTCCGATCGGGCCCGCCTGAAACTAGATCCCCGAGCGCGGAATTATTCAGCCGCAGCAATGAAAGCCTAATTACGCGATTACCGCTGCGGCCTTTTCCTCTCGTTGCCCCGCCCTGTCTTCGTCCCGCCTTTTATCTCGCTCGCGGACAACATTATCAGTAATCGACGTATCCGTTCGGAAAATGATCGTGACGGATAACGATCGAGCAGATTCGATCGGACATTATTCAGCGGGGAACATAATATTACTTTTGGCTGTCGTTACCCGAATGAACGTCAATTGTGATTAGGCCGACAGAGTAGTTTACTCGTATTTTTTTCAGCAGTTAGGGCACGATAATCCTGCCTCTTGGAATTCAGCTTCTTCTTTTGAGCATTGACTTAATCGAGTTTTTGTTCTCCATCGCACTCGATCTTCCATGCTTCACTTTACACGCAGCTTCACTTTAATTACACTTACCCAACTATACTCTCGATTCTCTTTCCATAGTGTATTACTGCACAGAGGATTATTCGCGAAATACAATAAATTTCTTCCCTTCTTTTCTCCCCGCTTCTTTATCTCTCTTTCTCTCTCTCCACTTTCTTCTTCCTGCGACTGAACGAGCGCGAAGGTGTTTCACACCTCGGTCAATGTTTCCGATCGGAGCCCGGCGTACGGTAATCGCGCGGCGCAGCCGTAACGAGTTTCAAATGAGATTCCGATGTTTTGTCCCGGTCGTAGGGTATCGCGTTTAACGGCGATAAGGGGGGGAAATCTCTGCGGCGGAGCCGGTCACGACGCTATCCGAGAGGCTGAAAACGGACGCGCGGTACTGCGACAAGAAAAACCGCGTGAAGGAGTGAGGACGGAGATTGGTGGAGAAGAAGAGAGAGAGAGAGAGAGTGAGAGAGGGTGAGGAGGAGGGAGAGCGGAGACGAAACCAAAGAGACAGAGACGGAAAAGACGCGCTTATATGCGCACGTTGCGCGTTACCGCGAGCCGTTTTCTCTAATTCTCCGTGATTGATGGCGATTGGCGGATTTTTGTCCCACCCGGCTGCGTCGAGCGAGGCGGCAGGTGATTACCGTCAGTAGGCACAGGCTGCGGCTTCGGGCACTCTATACCTGGACACGTAGCCGAGGACGCGCTCGCTCGCTCGCGCGAATACACGTGCGCGAGCCCGAACGATCGTTAGAGCGAGAGAGTCGGGCAGGAAGATATTCGATAATGGCCACCGATTGCGTAAAACATCCTCTCCCCGCGTGGCTCGTGTTGCCGCGCGGTCGAGAACCGCGATTGAGTCGTTGATGTGGAAACGCGCAACGGGTAAGCCGAGAAAAAGGAGTAAACGAGATGGAGGAGGAGGAGGACGATGACGAAGATGACGACGACGAGGAGGAGGAGGAGAAGGCGGGCAGACCGGACGCGAGCGAGCGTGTAATCGGCGTTTAATTTCACGCACGAGCCGCGACGTGTCATTACGACGATGGCGTACGTGACTCCGATGCATCGAGTTCTCCGGGGGTTGCCGGGTATGTCGTCCGTTTCTGTGCCGCGGTAATCCCCGCTTATTCAGGATCGCGATGGATGCCTGATTCTCTCTCTCTCTCTCTCTCTCTCTCTCTCTCTCTCTCTCTCTCTCTCTCTC
>NW_022639503.1:122560-167835 GCF_010583005.1 Odontomachus brunneus | reverse complement strand
TCTCTCTCTCTCTCTCTCTCTCTCTCTCTCTCTCTCTCTCTCTCTCTCTTTCACACACACACACACACACACACACACACACTCTCGTCGAGTCCTAAAATTTTTATGTCACAGCTACTCACCACAGTGAAGTGCTCGTCCCGTGGAGAATTAATTACGAGCGTCGAGAGAGCGAGCGCGCAGCGAGTTCGTCGGTTTCGATCATTGTCGTCGCCAGTCGTAGCGCTCGCCCGATAATACGCACAACAGCGGATTCCGTTGGAAACATACGTCGGGAGCTGGGGATTAAGTACAAAAACCTTGAAAAAGCGATTGTCACGTGAGATAACGACGTGTTGGCCCGACTAGTTGGGCCCTTCTTCCACTCGGCGATTCATCGTCATCCACTTGGAGAGGCGCTACGCAACACACTTGTGTCATACTCCTAATTATGGCCGGGATCCCGATCACGAAATTAAGATTTCAAATTCCACTTAACGCAATCACGCTCGATCGCCCCGTAATAACTCGCGCGCGGTGTCTAACGAGATCATACAGCGGGACAAGTGGCGGGCAAAAGCCGGCTCTCCAATTATTCGTCCCGCACAGACTCGCCGCGCTGGTCGTAATTCCGTCCGTCCGTCCGTCCGTCCGTCCGCGTCGTGCGCGTCGGAGAATAAAAGCGCACTCGCGCGCGAGTTGGCCCCTGCGCCTTATTTCGCCCGCTCGTGCACGAGAAGTCTCTCTTAATTGCGCTGATATACGATTCGCCGTGGACTTCGGCCGCTATTTCATTCGACGCCGTTAACGTTACGCAGCGTTGCGTTGCGAGACGAGACGAGACGATACGATGCGATGCGGGGCCGTAAATTACTTCTAATCCTTCTACTCGCGCGCGCGGGGATTCTTTCTTGTCTCTCTCTCTCTCCCTCACGAGCGACAGAGAGAGAGAGAGAGAGAGAGAGAGAGAGCATCAGGAAAGAAAGTTGAAATTTCACGCTTCCGCGGAGGATCGCACTCGTCTCTTGGAATTTAGCCCAGATCGCTCGACACGCTTAACGATCAATCGGCCGAGACGAGCTCTTCCTCGACCGGACGTTCTCGTTTTCATCGCACGATTTCCCCTACGAGCGAACTCGTCCGGCTGACGCGCGTTTTCCCTTCCTGATGAGATCGTACCTGGCGAGCGCACTCGCGCGGAATTCGAATCCGCGTCGTGTCGACGTCGTCTTCTGTGAATTTCGACGGAACAGACGGGACGGAGGACGATGACTTCGTGCGAAATTAATGATCAGCTCCTGTTTTTTCTCTCTTAACAAAATGTGTTCGTTGCCGCGAAACATCGCGTCGTGAAATTCGAATGAGGTAACGGTTGCGCTTGCTTTTAACTCCTGCTTTCAAACTGTCCTGCCGATCTGGCTGGATATCATCGTGCATTACCGTGCATTACGAGCCCTATTCACGTGTGTGCGAACCGAATATCAAATATTCGTGACGCTCGCTTCGTATCCGGTGGTTTCAGCGTGCATATGAATCCCGGTCTAGATCGATGTTCATTTGATGCTCGTTTCTAAATTTCCGCGGGACATGTAGCGGTGTTAAATATTCCGGTAACACGGACGCGCACTCGCTCGTGTGGTGTGTCTTTGCACGAGAATATTCGCTTATAATGTGGCGCTTTAATATCCGTATCGCATCGATCGCGTGTCGGCCGACTCGACATTGTCCGCCTCGTATGATCGTCCGATCGATATTAAATCAGCGTTTGGCCGTTAATTGAACCTATCCATTAAAATGCTAATAGAGCGTGGCATTAATGTGTCGCGTAATTAGCGCCGAGTGACCGATCACGCACGGATCGAGACGTTTCGCAATCCGCGCGCGCTCGATGATAATTAATAATAATAATAATCTCACGCTGTTTATGTCGGGTGTCATAAAAATCATCGTATAAATGGTATGGCAACGAGAGATGTGCAATTTCCTTCTTCTCTCGGTGCACGACGCAGTCATGCTCGAGGCGCAAATAGCTTTTCATCTTCCTACGTTACAAAACAGTTTGGAATAAGAAGTATCCCGTATTCTTTCTTCGTAAAAGCGCGCTTTGCTTGGAGAAGATGGTCGCTCGTTGAACTAGTCGCGACGCGCGAGACACGGGGATCCGCGACTGACGCTCGCTGGCCTCTAAAACGGTCGTTGAAGAAACGTGCAAAAAGCGAGATGGAAGGCGAGAGAGGCAACTGGGGAGGGATCGGTACATTATCAAGATGACGTTGCGAGAAATATAGTTCCGCGGTGCCGACGGTGGTAGCGGAACCTCGAGTCAGCGACAGCTGCGGAAGCCATAACCCGTCTATATCTCGAATTAGCTTCTCTCCTTCTCTGAAGCCGCGCATCAAGCGCGATTTCAATTTCCCCGCGCGACTAAACTGAAAGTCTCGCGCAGCGAGAATAAAAGCTCGAGGCGAGAGAGAGAGAGAGAGAGAGAGAGAGAGAGAGAGAGAGAGAGAGAGAGAGAGAGACACCGTCGCAATCTAAACGCGAAACAAGATTTTCTTGTAAAAACTGCGAAGAAATTTATTCGCGAGAACACTAAGAAACAAATACTTCGTATTTGTAATTTTTATTTTACACAATTATGTGAAATAAACTTAGTTTTTAAGAATGGAAACAGAAAAATTAATTCTCACTATCACACGTGTGACGCTGATTTTTCATGAAGAACGCAATTTTCTCATAAACGTGCTATTGCTTCCGTGATCATTTCAAAAGTCATTTATTGTTCACAATCCACAAGTTATGTTGACTCTTACAAGCTTCTTTTATAATTGCTTTCTTTTTTCTTTTCAAAAAATACACAGAGAAAAGATTTGATTCCATGAAGCTTGATTTGAGTGAACGAACTAACGCGTTTTGGTCGAATGACATAGAATTTCTGGTTCTTGTCGTCCGAATTTGGTCCTAAGAATCAGAAAATCCGCCTCCTTCGATCACAACGGCTCGTTCACTGAATGCAAACTTCATGTTAATACACTCAAACTCCCTACTCCGTATGCAGTTACAAATACGGTGATGGAAGATAATCCTGGATTAAACTCTAGAGCATCGCAAAAACGACGTGAATAAAATTACAAGACACTGGCATCGTCCGAGCGTCGCGCAAGGGAACGCAAGTTCCGATCGGAACGCAGCGTAGTGCACGCGCTGCGCTGCCGAGCTCGTCTTAATCGCGCGGCGCTTCTCGCACGTAACACAGTGGCGCAGCATTAATTAGCGTTCTTAGGGAATACGCGCGTCATGAGCGAGCGGCATGGCGGCGCGGTTCCCCCCGTTCATTACGCATTTAATGCCGAGCGTCTGGCCTTAAGGGGTCGTCTTCACGACACGAGGGGCGTCCCCGACGCGCCGGCCGGCGCGGCGCGTATGCATAAATGACTTTATACTCGATTTAATTGCGGCTGTTGCGCCACTTTTTCCCCGGGCGCGCATCCTACGTAAGCTATCCGCCGCCACAAGCGCGCCTCGGGTACTCCCGCGGCCTGTAATCCCGTTGATTTCATACCGTCCGCGCGCGGATATGACGTACGCCGCGAACGAGCCCGCCTGGCGCGCGCTCGACCGACCAGGTCTCTCCGCGAACTTTGTTGCGCGGCCGTGCTGCGGGCAAAAAGACTCGGCGTTCCCCGCCGTATGAGATATTCGCGCTGCGAGCGGAGACGCGCGATCCACCTCTTAATATCCAGCTCGGCGTCCTGTCAGGAGCGCACGCTTGAAACACTCGAGACTCCAGAGAGCCTCCGCTTTCGGCATAATAATTTCCCTGGGAAACACTTGGTCATTCTTCCAAGACGCGGAGAGCTCTTAGAAGAGGTATCGCGCTCCAACAAACGTAGCGCGAACCTCCCAATTTCCCAACAACCACCATCCGCGGAATCTCGCCGAATAACAATCCCTTAGCGATCCCACGCGGAAACGTGCGCTGTGACGGCTACCTGTCGTCCGCGAGGTAGTTAGTTAGGTTGGTAGGTAGATAGGTAGGTAGGTAGGTAGGTAGGTAGGTAGGTAGGTAGGTAGGTAGGTAGATAGGTGTACCTTGCGCAGCGAGCGCATTCAGTCGGTGCAACCAGCGACGAGGACCCGAGGGCGAAGTCGCCGGCGCGTCGTGCAGCAGCCGTGTACCGGGCCGGTCGGGTCCGATCGCTGATATCTCAAATAGACACGTTAACGTAGGCTCTCTGCGCTATGAGCCTAAGGGCGTCCACGAGGCTCGCTGTGCGCGGGCCGACGGTTCTCCGGTACCTTGTAGTATACCCTTCTTGTAAGCCACATCCAGAGCCCCCTTCCGTCTCACTCGTCCTCCGCCATCCCGCTCACCCCGCGGTACCGTCGCTGCCGCCGCCGCCACCGCCGCCGTCGCTGCCGCTATGTAGCACCTCAGCCGCGGCGTGGTGCACCTCGGTCGGTGGTTGTGTGCTTGCAGGCAGCGGCTGCGCCGCGCTGTGCAAGCCGACCTACCGTTATCCGGTTAACGAGCTACCACCGCTATATACACCGGCCGGCCACACGGGCATTGCGCATGCACGAAATGTAAACGTGGGAACCGGAATTGGTGAGCGGCGGGAGAGTGAGCCTAGGGACCCTGAGGAGAGCCGCGCATCCTCCGCTGAGAAAGGACGAAGGTCTCGCGATCCGCTCGCGACTGACTCCACCACTACTGCCGGTCGAAGGATTGCGAAAGGTAGCTGATTCACCGCGCAGATCGTTAGATCGCCCCGGGGACCACCCTCGCCGTTCTCTCGCTTGTTGGCCGAAGCCCCTTACCCTTACCCGGAGAGGTCTATGCGTGTTGATAGGCTCGCAATTAGCGGCTCGATGCGATGCGTGAATGTTTGCGATTGTTGCGCGCTGATGATGGATGATTGAAAATTGCGCAATCCTCGACAATTATGATCTTATTAAGTGACCTTTTGAGAGTGCTACAGGCGCATATATGCGCCTGACAAATTTCTTCCGCCTATATTCCCGACGCGAGAAAGAGTATTTCAAAAGGAAACAATACCTATTTTGTAGGCGCACTACAATGAGAAAAATGTCTAAGAATTGAAAAATATTTATTTGTACCAATAACCAATACAATAACATATTTATTTATACTAAAATATGAAATATTTTCCAAATAAGAAAATATGTTTTCTTAAGACCTTAACTTTTCATAAAAGCATTTGTTTATTCTATTTAAATAAGAGAATTTAGATTTAAGTAAATATGTTATTAATACAAATATTTTTTTAACGTTTTAATTTTTTTTCTCTCACTATAATTACATATATTTACTTGTATTAATATACTAATTTTTACAATGAGAACAATTTTTTTTTTTTCAAATAAGAAGACACTTTTTTTTTTAAACCGCGTAATTTGAAAAAGCGATTATCTGTTCGATTTAGATAAATAATTCAGATTTAAATAAAAATATTATTAGTACCCAGTGAATAAGTATGTCTGATTTTTAAGATATTTTCTTTTTTAATGTAGTTATCAACTTTTGCAATGAACATTTATACTACCGTTCTTTTACATAATTCAACGATGTTAAAATTTTGTTTGTCTTGTGTTCCGTAGTTTCTCAATTTTTCAGTAAGTTATTTCCTTCACCGATTGACTTGGGACACAGCCCGAAGTATTCCGCGCTCGCTTAGCTTTGAAGTGCTCCGCACACAAAGGGTTAACGACATTAATGACGTGGAAAGAAATGATCGCTGATCGAATGAAGACGAATAAAAATGTCTCGTCGTTCATTCGATAATGACACAATCGAAGACATGTCCCGTCGCTTGAGCGGTCGAATCTGTACGCGTGTCGTTTCGCGTAGATCGCATAATTTGATTATCGACGACGGTCGCGCGCAGCGTCGTTTGCGCGATTACAGCGTGGACTTCGTAGCGAATGAGATATAAACGTGGGAACTGGACTCGGTAATGGACGCGGAATGAGAGAGGCCAGCGCCTCGCGAAGGTACATCGCCAGGGCCCTCAGTTGGGAAAGGACGTCCCCGATCGTCTCTTTCTCTTCGGCTCTCCCCCTCCCTCTCTCTTTCTGTCGTGTTGCAGATTAAGCTCCGATGGCGTTACTACCGATGCGCGCGGACCTATTACATTGTGTCGCGGATTGCCTCGATCGAGATTATGGGCGCGTCGGAATTAAAGCGATTTACCGAAGCACGATGCACTTTATTTCCCACGTTACCCTCTCGCGCGGCCGTTATGTATATATATATATATATATTTTTTTTTTTCTGTTTCAGGTAAGTGTCCCAGCGCGAAGAAGCTGTCTCTCTTTCGTTGTCCTTCCTTTCTGCGCGCGGTGAGTACACGAGATCTCACGCAATGACAATAACAGTATTTTTATCGCGAGTCGGACGTCGTCGCGAGAGACTCGTCTCGCTTCTCCCGCGTGTCCGAGAAAAGTCCGTCACGTGCAGGGAAATGAACGACGTTCTCGAGAGAGACGTTCTAAGGTCGCGTTCTGTCATATGGCGATAACGCATCTCTCGCGCGTGCGTTTCAGCGACGTGTGCGTGGCGATTCGCAGGTGGTCGGTGCGCACCTCGTTGACAGAAAACTCGCCGGGAGCCTCTCACGTCCCGAGATTAATCCCGCCGCGATAAACTTTTGCATTCCGAAGATGACCGTACGTGCCACTCTCGTGGGTGCACTTGAGGACGAGCGTCGAATAAGGTATCAAGGTGCAAGTGGATGCACCTAATTGTATCATACGTAATTGCTCTAAAGCCGAACGGCCGTGTCGTGTAACGGTCGCGAACATTTTCACGATCGTGGCAGCAGATACTGTCATAGCTCGACTCACGAAGTTTCACGTGAGAATGTCAAGACTTTTCGTTGAAAATATGGCCGCACGGAAGACGCAATTTCCATTATCACTCATTACGTTCTGACCTTCTCCGTACGAACGAAGGAACGAACGAACGTCGATGGCCTCGTCGAATCGCCGGGGCTGAGATCGGGGAAAATCATTGTTGAACAACCGGGCGGAAACGTTGCAATTACCGAGGGGCAACATCGGGATGATTACACCTTGTGTTCTAGCGATGTATCGACGAATTACACGCCACGCGTGTTTGTTTGCCGAACACGCGAACATTAATCCAATAATCAAGTGTCTCTTATTCAATTTCGCGATTCTCGTATTCGCGTACTCCGCGTCAAGGTTAAACACTATGATCGGGGAGAGGCGAAGATCCGTGCGATTCTCTTCGGCGATCTCTCCCGTGGATTCGGACGGAAGAGGCTTGTTATTGCGCATAGTTGGCGTGGTAATTTCCTAATCTTAGGAAATTGGGCTCTCGAAAGCGAAGCGATCTCTCTTCCACAATCTCTCTCCGAGTTATATTAAATGGAATCTTTCACTCTCCGAGTTAAATGGAAGCTGGATGGGAATTAGGAATTTTATCGCAGGAATTTTATCAGAGGAGTTGCATACTCGGTCGCTGAGCGGTTTACGCACTTTTCGTTGAGCGAAGTTGCGGCGCTTCAGCTTGTCAGAAAACTCGAAACTTTAACTACGAATGTGCCTTACTGGAGTAAAATAACGTTACGTTAAATTTCTGCACAATTTCAAGCGTTTCGATCTTCGAAAGTGAAGGAATTCCTTGATCTCGCGCGCGCATCTCGAGTCGCGTTCCTTAAATCGCGGAAGCGACGACGGCCTGGCGACATTCAGTCTCGGCGGAAAAATCTTCACGCGCCAGTCGCGGCTCACGTTCCGCTCGCCGGATAAACTCGGAGCGAACGTCGTCTCATCCGGAATGATTTCCCAAGTCCTGTGTCAGCGATTATCGATAATGCAACGACGGACGCCCGAGTCACCGCCGCAAGAAAGGCGCGCAGACTTGCGTCCCGTTAACGTCATAATAATTCACGACGTCGACAAAGAGTCGAGTTCTTCGCGCGACATTTTTCTGTGACGTCGGAGAGACCGGGGGAGGGGGAGGAGGGGGAATTCCTCCTCGCGGCGCTTGTCTCCGCGAGATGCCTGGTGCAGACGGCGATCGATCGGCGCTCGTTGGCTCGCCCGTTCGTTCGCGATCTATCTCTCATCGATCGCATCGGCGCGTGATAGATCGCTTCGCGAATTCGCCACGGCTCGTCGCTCTCCACCGGCGCAACCTGCTTACGCGCGAGACACGACATGTCCGATATCATTTTCCTATTTATAACACCGGTCGCGCGCGCTGTCGCGATTAGTATCTGCGTTCCTCCCGGTGTTTCTGCCCCGCGGAGAGCGCGTGATAAGCATCGAATACCTGCGAGCGACTAAAGATGTTTCACCTAACGATATTCCCGCGTCGGGCGTTCTTCCCGGCTGAGGCGAACGCTGGGAAAGATTCAGCGCCGAGCATCGCGCTGAAATAGCGACACGCCAGATTGCCTTATATGCATATGTTAAATCAATCATAATTTCTCTTTTTGTCTCTCTCTCTCTGTTTTTCTAGTGAGAGATTAATGACTATCCTCAAATACCTCCAGTGACCTGAGTCGAAATTTTGACCTTATTTACAGTCCCATTATCCCAACATCTATATATTCTGATGCCTATAATGCAACCTATTTTGACGCTAAAGAAAGTGAGAAGAGAAATTCCAGGCATCATCAGACTCAAAGCAGAAGTAGATTATATTATTAGAATTAAATCTGTTTTGCTAACTTAGCTTCTACTGCGTTGTAGAATTCATGATTTAACGTAACTAAAATTTCGACTCGGGGATAGATAGAAAAAATCCAAGTCGTCATTTTCAGGAGAACTTAAATTCACTCGTCGATTTTTTTTTCTATTATCATCAGTTGTTCGCGTAATTAATTTTGTTCCATTATTATTTCTCGCAAGAGTCTCTCCCTTCGAGACTCGTATGGTCGTGCCGGGACGAAATAGTTTCGCGAAGACGCGCGTTCAACCACTTGAGCAATAATGCATTATCGCTTAATTCCTCCTTAGCGTTTAGCCCCATCGGCTGAAAGTCGCGCGGTAAATCCGCAGCAATGTACAACGAAGTCTACGGCCTTTGACCTCGCCTCCTCGTGTATAAGCGTTAATACATTGTGTATTTCGCGTAGTCATGTTGTGCCGGTAATTGCGGATGTGTCCTGCGAGGCAATGCCTTGGGGACAACACCTATACTTATACCCTTCTCTTCGCGCATGTTTATTATTTTAAGGAAGCCGTCCTGCTCGGAGATCTCTTTCGCGTGCGGCCAGCGGCTAAAGCGACTTAACCGCTGACAGAGTTGTACGAGAAGCTGCTCCGCGCATTAATTATCCAAATAAGCTGGGGCAGTGTTGGAAATCGATCGAAAAAGTTCTCTTTAACTAAGGCAAACCGATCATCAAAATTTGTCAATCGTCATACACAAAGTCACAAATAATTGTATCGTTTAATATAATTATTCGATTAATGGAATTAATTATTAATTATTAATTATTAATTATTAATTATTAATTATTAATTAATAATTATTTATCATTAATTATTAATTATTAATCTTTGATGTGATTGATTATATATTGATTAATAATGAATTCCCTCTGTTGATTAAATTCTCCGCGATTATATCATTACATAAAGATGGACTAATTTTGATTATTGATTTGCCGATTATTTTGCTCAGAGCAATTTTTAATCGATTAATGTCCGACACTGACTTGGAGTTGAGTCTTTCGCGTGGCCATCAAGTCTTCATATCTTAATTTGGAACATGAAACTTTTATAAGAGACCTAAATCCACAAAGTGGTATTCTACTTTTCTTTTTAAAGCGTTTAAACAAAAACCTCTTTAAAGCGTCTGAACAAACATTCTTAATTAATTCATCCCGATGAGACCACTCTCTGGTGGAATTCTCAAAATTCCAACTTCGCAAATAAGGTATTGTCGAACAATAGCAAAGTTCGCTCGATAGGCTTCCTCCTCCGCTCGAATCCTCGGCCGTGAAGCGGGAAGATCGACCCTACGTTCCCTCTCGCTGACGTAATCTTCGCTCCGCTACATCCTGACGGCGATGTTCCGCCAGAGGAAGATCTACGATCGACAAATGAATAACAAGCGCGCGCACGGGACACGAAAAACACCGGCGCGGCGAGAAAACGAGGCAGGTTCCCGCGTACGAGGGTATCGATGGAGCGCGCGCGATCGGCGGTAGAGCCGTGGCGCATCACGGCGATGCAATCCTAGCCCAGGACCATATTCGCCGGCGAAATAACGGTCAAGGATCAACTCACTCTCCTCTCGCTCTCAGGATTCGAGGGCTCGATTCCGCGATACTGACAAACATATTCTATTGCCTTATAGCGGGCAGAACAAATGGCAATATATCGCGGCGGTAGGAGGGATCCCTTCGTCAGGTTCCCATAGAAATGGGGGTGGGTGGAGGGGAGGGGTGGGGAAAGACGAGTAGGGAACGGGACGGGACGGAGAGCGCGCTGTCGGACGAGGTAGAAGAAGAGGAAGAAGAAGAAGAAGAAGGAGCAGCGGCGGACTCCGAACCGAGTTGCAACGTGCTCTCCCACGCGCGGTGGCTGGCTCGTTGTACGACCGTGGCGGGTCCGCTACGGGCCCCGACGACGGATCGACATCTCCGGGGAGATGCCGATACACCCGCGGCGGAGAGCACGGTGCTACAATTATCAGTTATCGGCGCTCGGGCAATCTAACACGTCGGCGAGTCCGCCCGACGCCGGAGAGCGCGGTCGTTAACGAGTCGTCCGATCGTCGACTGAGTTCTCCTCCGCGGTCCAATTCGATCCTAAGAACGGGAAGAGTTGGCTTTCCCGCCGCTTTATCTCCGGCTCTTCGCGATGGTAGACGTGGCCGCGACGTCGGGCGCGCTAATCGCGTTCCCTTCCAGGGAAATCGCTTGACCTGGAATTTTTCCAAAGCACAGGACGCCCCGTTTCGGCTCGTATTCGCATTATTCTTGCTGGAACTTACGCTCCGTTATTATTATTCTTATTGTGTGGTTATTTAATTCGATACGATGGGCGAAGCGCGCGAGATTGTCATTATCATTATAACTTTTTGCGGATATTTAAGATTGCCGTTACGAAAGACGCGTCTTTTGTGTGATTTCTATAAAGACCGTTCTAGCCGGAGCTTGCCGGGTGCTTCTATAAAAACGGCGCGTAAAATCGCGCTAGAACGATTCGCCGAATTAAATGTCCACCGGTGTATTCAATGAAACCAGCAAATCCCATAATTTGAGGCCTTGAGAGAGAGAATAAATGTCGCCGCGTCCATTAAGTCGGTAATAAAGGAAGTCCTTCAGAAATTGCCTTTGTCTGGATAGAATAAAGGAAAGAAGCGTGTAAGATAGTGCAGTAATGATTTCGCGTCTGAACATCCGAAATACATTTATAAAGAATGCAGAGACACGCAACACACATACATACACAATCTTTCAATTTCGTGCTGAACGCAAAGTATCATATATACCTCAATATTTATTATAGAATTTATACTAGAGAATGCAGAATCTTCTTTTATAGAGAAATTTGTAAAAATTTTAATAATCCTAATAGAAATATCGGACAAAACAACCGTCTGACTTGTCGTTGACTCGTACTACTTGCTCGAAACTTTTTTTTCGCTGTCTAACTTGTCGTTGACGTGTTAACAAAAGTTTTTCAGTCAAGAGTAGTATTCATTTGTTATCGCTTTTGTCGAATTATTATCTTTAGAGAATTGTTTCAACTCCTGAACATAAAAACACACAGCGAATAATACACGTTTCTTGTTCTTGTCTATTTCATAACGTATCCAAAGTCCTATCGATATCAATGAAAAATACTTCCAAATCCCGTGAGGCAACAGGTAACATCACTCGCTTGTTGAAATCGTTGAAAAAGTATTTCAGATAGTCGAAAACACGAATTTATTTATGCGATCCAAAAAATCGCGGCCGATAGTTCTGTTGAAAATCGGTAAACGCGGTCCGGTCCGGGCCGCGTTCGTATTCGCTGCATATCGGCGTGGTATGGACGGCTAACGGGGATTTATGGTACCCAGATGGTGCGGCTACTGAAGTAGCTGCTCGTAGGGAAGCCTCCGGGCGATCGGTCGCGAGCCAGGCGGAAGGGTTGAGGAAGGCGCGCGGAGATGAGGAGAGAAAGAGAGGAGAGAGGGAGGGGGAGAGAGAGAGAGAGAGAGCGAGAGAGACAGAAAGAGATACCAAGAGAGAGAGAGAGAAGGGAAGAGGGAGAACGGGACAGAGCGAGTGTATGCACGAAGATGTTATCTATCCGCTGGGGCGGAACATCGAGGGTGGTGGCTCGCCGCGCGGTAGTTTATACTTACTCGCACTTACTTTACTAGCTGCTAGGCGTACGAGATACGACGATAACATCTGACGTATGGGGGTCGGCCGTGTTATAAAGACGTGACGATGCGCGATAACGAGGCATAAGAAACGACGGATTATTAATTTCGCGTCGCTGGCCGGGGGCGCCCGATGACGACGATGATGTTGCTGGACCGTGTCTACGACCTTCGTCGAATAGCTGGATGAAATATTCAATAACGTACTCGAGCTATTTTCTTGCGCGGATTTTATCACATATCAAGGTGTACGACAATTTTTAATTTCTTTAGTAGTGATTCAAAATATCTGCGCGATTTCGCGTTCCCTAGGATTTTTTTTTAATGAGCGTATCTAAAGATTATTCTTCATTGCTATTTTTTTAAGAATTTTGAAAAATAAGGTACAAAAATAGAATGAAAAATGGAATACAAAGATATACTCATTGTTTAATTCAATTTGTATTTGCTATGAGTTAAAAAAGGAATATGATTGAAATAAATCAAAAGAAATTGAATATTGAAACTTTTCTGGGCATACCATTCAAGTTAGAAAGAAAAGGATGAAAAATAATTATATATAATAATAATTAATAAATAATTAATAAAAATCCTCGTACACCTTAATTATTTAATAGAATTCAAAAGTGCCGGCTACTGAACGTTTTACTTTATTTGTCATTACAGAACGTAGCGCTTGTTTCGCGATCTCCGAAAGCTCAGTTAGTCGACATGACAGAAAACAGAAAAAAAAACAATTAATTTCTTGTGTACAAGGTGAAGCTTTTACTTTGCATGCGACACAAGTGTCGGCAGCTGTGACAGTTTTGACGACAACTCGCTTCGCCGATCGCTGCGCTCGTTGCGCTTTAACGCGACATTAGCGTTTACCGTATGCCAAACCACGCCACGGCGAGAGAAGTCCCCCGCTGTTATCCGTCTCCGAGGTAAATTATGAAACTGAGGCAAGAAAGCGCGCGGCGTTAAAAGTGGAGCACGCGAACGAGAACAAGGTGTTGTCCGCGTCCGCGACATAGCAAATAAATCTCGGCGGTTTCTGTCACCGTGCGCGCACTCGCGCGCACACACAATGGCGAGGGAATAGAGTCGCGCGCGGCGAGAGCGAGCGGAGTGCACACGCGGCTTTCCCATACGATCCGGCTCATCGAGTCACCCGCTAGTAGTTACCCAACCATATTGCCACCATCGGCCGCTCGCCATAAACATCGATTTCGATCGGTTGTCGTAACGGGCGGCACGTCGGCCTCCGTGACAAATCGCAAAGTGCATCTAAACTGCTCGCTGCAAATCGGTGCACTTCCTCGTGTCGCCGCGTACGGATCTGCACTGTTGCTCCGCGTCGAGAACAGGGCAGGCGTATTGTGAAACTGTTCGAAAAGGCTGCCGATCTCGGAATTGTTCCGTTTTTCCTGGGAAACAATAGAAACCTAATAGAAGAATAATTGAACCATTCCGATCGGAAACCTTTCTGTATAGTTTCATAACACCTGCCCAGGTATATCTACATGCCGTTTCCAGATGTCTCGCGTTTCTGCGCGTACGAGCCGAATGCAATTGGGTGCAGTGGGCGCGGTAAATGTCATTATCGTAGGAGAAATAATGTCCGATGGCGAAACGTCACCCTCCATCGTGCGCGGAACAGCGCGACGTCCCAATGTTCCGATTACATTCCCCGATTTGGGGAGGGGAAATGTTCGCCGAGCTTTTTGTTTATGTATCATACATTTATTGTATGTGTGAGAAAATAAAGGGGATCGCTAAATATTCCTTTTGGAATATATAAATTTTCTCATGTTCTCTGTTCTGCACGAGTAAAAATTCTCAAAAAACGTAAAAATTTATTCAAGGCGACGGTAAAAATACTGTCATTCGTGAGAGAAATCGTGAGAGTGAATATTTCACTCGAGCTCAGGAGGGATTCTATCCATATAAGCGAATGTTTCAGTCGATTATAGTGAATATGTGACGGTTTCTGTGATGGTAAAGTATGTTAGATTTATTCTGCAATTTCGAGTGAAAACATTTACTCAACCAATTCAGAATTTACTCTATGAGTGAAAAGTTACTCGAATTGATTTGGGTCTCGGTGGTCACTCTATTGCTCGAGTGAAAGTTTACACGAAATTTGAAGAATAAAAGCACATTTTGTGTTTCCTGCTCCATTGTTTCTCTCTCATGATACATAAAATAAAACTCACAGTCAATACAATGCTTGAACTCACCTCTGATGCGATCTTCTTTACTCGCGCCGTGTGCAATGTACAAGGTAAATTTTTAACGTAGAACCTACGTATATATTCAAAAAAATATATTCTCTCTGTACCCTAAAAATTCAAATATTCGTATTTAAAGATCAGAACTATACAAGTGTTCACGCATTGGCACTTTTACCTTATGTCCGGTTAAAACGAACTTTGCAGCAATGACAAATTTCTCGTTACAGCGCGTTTCTTTCGCGTCGATAATTTCGCGAATGTGAATATTGTCTGTTGCACGAAATGTTGGATGGTCTAATTCTATCAGGGGCTCGCTCGCGTTTCCGGTCTTCGCCTTGAGTGTACAGGTCCGCGTTATGAGGACGCGAAAGTAAGAGCGCGAGAGTATGTGCTCGCGCGACCGCGCGGCCGGTTAAAAATTCACTGCAGGTATTCGCGATCGCGAGCGCGCCATGATAATGAGGCGGTAAAAATCGTACGCGCGCGCCGTCCTTTCGATTTCCGCGAGTCCGCCGTAGTACGCGTAGTCCGGCGGCGCGCCGCGCGCGATTCTTAAGTGCCCGCACGCCGGAACGCAGTTTAGTCTTTCGGAGACAACAGAATACGTGAGGGTTGACAGCGGCAAAAATAATGAATTATGCGCCGTCGCTCGGCGATACGTTCGCCGGGGCGCACGTTGCACGCGCTGCACTTCGAGATTAATCCGTCGTGGCTTCCATTCTCTTGCCGTTTCGATTCTCGGCCCACGGCGGACGTTTGATAGATCTACGTCGCGCTAGGTGACGTTTGAGTTATGCACTGATTCGGTCGTGGATGAAACGAAAACCGATAAACGAGAGGGAAAGAGAGAGACTGGTGGGGAGAAATCGGAGAGTGTCGGGAAATCGATGACGGTTTACGCATTGATGTGCCGTAATTCTTATCTCGATCAGCTTGAGCCACGAATAATTGAATCGTCATATTCTAAAAGGATAACTTACAAATAAACCTATCCAAAAGGTATACTCCAATTTCTCTCTAATTTGGCACAAATCAGATCCGCCAATTTTAATTAAAATTTTAACAAGATTTGCATAGATAAGACACGAATCATTCTAAATTTCTTTAGCCGAGATTCAAACCGAAATATTTTAAATCTGTACTAAATTAGTCAAAAATAGTTCGAATCTCGGTCAAACCGAGAGATAAAGAGAAATCCGGCAATTTTAATTAAAATTTTGACAAAATCGATGTAGCTGAGATACAAATTATTCTAAATTTCTTTAATTGAGATTCGAACCGAAATATTTCAAATATATGCTAAAGTAGTCAAAAATAGTTTGAATCTCGGCTAAACCAAGAAATTAGTTGTATAAATAATTTTTTTCAACTTTTTACATATTTTACATATTTGACCTCATATTCATAATCAGCAAATCAAAAACGCCTATATCTTTTATTCAATTTTACTTTTTATACATTTTTGTTGCATTTGTTGATAATAGGAGTGAGAACATTAAAAGACTATAAACTGTTCGCGAAACTCAAAGTGAGCCAAAATGGAAAAATATGACCTAAATATTTTTTGTGCTTCTACATTTATACCAAATTAGAAAGAAATCAGAGTGTAACCTTTGGGTAGGTTTACTTGTTAATCCACCTACCCCAGCTTTCAAGAAAACACAAGATAATTGTCTAACAATCCTGTATTGCTAAAATCGAAGAAAATTAATTTTTTTTATAAATAAAACGACCTTAATTACATTGTAAAAATTTCATGACTTTTTATGTTCACCACATATTAATGCAATGAATTCTCAAAAGATGGACTTTAGTTCCTTTTAGAAAATACAACTGTATTTTCATCATTATTCTTGTTATTTAGGTATATTTATCAAATTTTATAAGATTTTATTTTTATTTTTTAAATATGGTGAAAATAATGACAATATTTTTCTGTATAACTTATTTTTAAAAGGAAAAAGTATGAATAATGGCGATTCGATTAAAACGTCGAAAGATCTCCTCGCGTGGCGATCATAATCGATATAAGTGACATAAAAAAATTTTAGCGACATAATCGATATAAAAAAATTGTAACTCATTAAAAAGGACATTTCTATGTGAGATTCCGTGTTGCCGGACTGAGAGCGTTGTCTCGACGTGGTGTGCGCGAGAACTCTTGCAGGGGATTGAAACACAAGTCATACGTCACGCCTGGTCCGATTTCCGCATACGTTCTCGACTTTCTCGGCACGCGGTGAGCCTGCGCCAGATAGATAGATGGCGGAAAAAAAGGAAAAAGCGCGAGGAAAATGTGGGCGAGTCAATCACGAGATTACATGCCGGTGCGTCGCGCAGGCGGCATCTACTTTTTCATCTTCCCGCGATCCGAGGGCGCGCGGCGCACCGGCACTCCTGTTTACCCGAGAAGACGCGCGCGTCCGCGCGCAAAACATCAGAAGGAAAGAAAAGAATAAAAAGTGGAGCAAATTGCGCGCGGCGCACGTCGCACAATGACACGCCTCGCGACGATGAAACCCAGCGGCCTGCTAAATGTTAATACGCGCCGACAGAGAGTTATCGAGCGACGCGCCGAGCCCTTGCCAAGCATTCATAAATAAATTTTAATGAATCGCGACCTATGTATACCCAGTGGCCGCGAAGCACTTGGTCGTAGCGAGCGTCAGCTGCGCGACTCTCGGACGAATCGCGGCATATCGATTCTTGCTCCTGAAAGAAATTTCGCTCCAGTCAGGATATCGATTGCCGCGGAGATCCCCTCGATTCTCTTGAATTTTTTCGAAGATACACCGTTCTTAGGCCGAGCTGGCCGCGTTGCGAAGTCTCATTGGGCGTCTCAATGGAAATTTCTCCGCGAGGGCGAATGTGTCGGTGAAAATTGGAGGATACCGCGACGGAATTTTGACCCGGGAGAAGACCGCACTCGGAATTCGCCGGAGAGACTTTCATTAAAACTTCACGCCGCGGAGTTGGCAACACCCCGTGTGCACCGGCTGCCGCTATTGTGCGGCAGGGTTACTTGCAAAATTCATTCGCGAAATCATGCTCATGGGTTATCGTGAGTCAGTAGCGTAGATACAGGACAAGTTTTTTTCATTAGGGACAGCGATGAGAAACGGGAACGGTCAAGAGGATGACGTATCGATACGCCTTTAAATCATAGATGACATCTACTCATCTCGAGAGGAGCTGTCTGTATCCATACGGGATACGATATCCTATTGACATAGGGCCGAGTCAGACAAATTAATTTCTTGCCGTCGATCGGCTCTGCTCGAAATACCAATGGCGCGGAAATATTCGTACACATATATTTAAAGATTTATATAATTATAACTAATTAATTATACATAAAATTAAATCGAAAGAAGGAGAGAGAGAAAGAGGATATTGCACGACTGTTTTTTCCGCCCGCGCTTTTTTGTGCGGCGAAGGCCGAAATTTCTGCGCGCCCGGGTACGCCATTGGTCGATTGCGTCATCGGATTCTCGTGGCTCGTATCGTATTTTACCTTTATTAAAATGGAGCCGATAACATCGGTGCATCGTCGTTTAATTCTCTTTTCTCGGCGGGGCTGCGTGGCGCGCGTGTCCGAGAATTATTTGAGGTACCGTTCGGCCAGGTATGCGCCCCGTCCTTTCTTTTCCGCACGCGTGCATTCCACACGGCCGCGCCGATCGATTTATGAATTTATTTATATTCCCAGCACGAGCTCCGCGCGTCGTCCGAGCGAGCAACTTCTTTTTATTCCCTTTTTCCCGTAGACTACCTGCGGGTAAGCCGCGAGTACGACTGCTCGGTTGCAGAATACTTGCGAAAGAAACGCGAATTCCTGAAAGGGATACACGAGACACTGATAGCCGCATAAATGTTGCGTGTCAATAAACAAGCGTGCGCTCTTATTATCGGGAAATTGATCGCCTATGGAGCGCGGAGATGTTATTTTCCGCCTGTGTAAGCTTCTTTATCGGAAGATATCGACGACATAGAAATATTCAATCGACATCTGTCAGTGGTCATATTTATTTAGGCTACAGACACAACGCGAAGGTGTTAACAGCGAGAGAAGGAGCTTCGCCCGTTTAGATGCGAAGAACCACGAATGGCCTCCGGGAGTTAGTCGAGCGGTAGCTTTGAAATGCAGTAGTCGAGTCAGAGGTCGTGCGAGAGTATAGTGGAGGATTTGGAGAGAGAAAATTTAAATGGTCGCGTCGTCAGCGAAGATTTTTCGACTATTATATCAGCCAGTGTTAGTTGTTAAATAATATTTCTCTTATCGACAAGAACGTCTACATTGATTTTTTGAAATTCCAGAACGCAAACTATTCTGTAAAACATGCTCCCAAGTGTATATGGCAAGAAACTAGCTTTTCAGACTCTCGGACGCTCGTTCCCTTCTCTTGTCTCGATCGAGACAACCAGTGATGCGAAAATCGACCAGCCGAATCAGCGATGAACCGCCGTTTTAATTACACGAGCGTGTCTGAGGTGGCGATTAAATTCGCAACCGACCGGGGCACGACGTGCACGGTCCCATGTACAAGTCTCTGGGCACGTCAAGCGGGGAGCTCGGCTTGAGGCGCGAGAATCTCTTTCGCAGATCGCGCCGTCAAACGTGCGCGCCGGATGGGACCGGGGAAGATTAGTTTTCTTTCCGTAGACGATGGCCCGTAGTGGTACTTAATCCACGCACGTGTGTAACCCGTAAACGAGCGTGACGCATTCACCTTGACCCCGACGTAAGATATTATGCCTACCTATGGCCGTGGCGCGCCGGCCGAGAGGCGCGCGCGAAACGAAGCTTTGATTTATACGAAAGTCCTGGTGGTGGCTGGCGATGCCGCGAAGGTCCCGCGCCAAGCAATACGGCGCATCTGCCGCGGCGTCTCCCCGTAAAAACGCGAACACCGGCGTCGGTGTGAGCGACTGACACCCACGTGCGTGTGTGCACGCGTGTGCACGCACACCGCGACGCGTCCCTCTTCTACCTGTTCCCTCGTCTCGACGCCGCGGGCTCGTTGGTCCCGTCCGACGCGATGACGCGCCTATGTTTGTTCTATCTGAAGGCGCGTCTCGTTTCATTTCCGAAATGAAACCGAGCCTCGTTCCGAAAGACCTTTTCCTAGCGAGCTGGGAGAGGGAGGGGGTTCTTTTTTCTCTCCCTTTTCCTTTTTTCTTTCCTTCCCTTTTCGTCACGCAAGACGTCACGCGCGTCTCGCGGCCGCGGTGTTCGCGCTGACATGCAAATACGTTGCGCGCGCGCGCGCGAGCGCACCTGGAGTGGATAATGACGCGTGCATAGGCTGTCAGTCCGGCTGCCCGTCGTTTTCCGTTCGTTTAGTCACGGCTCGTCGGCGCGGAACTATTTTCAACTGTCGCCGCCGTGGTAGACAAGTCAGGTTGGCATTAGGCCGGTGCGATGAAAAAGTCCGCCGCGGCAATTTTGTCGTGACGCGCGTGAATCTCTAGACGGACGCACGTCGCGCGAGAAGAAAGTACGTACACGGGAGGAATTTCGCTCGTACCCGCTTGATTATGCATGCTACATGCTCGCGTAGTCCCTAACCCTTTCGCGGCGGGCTGGAAAATGAGGGACGGAACAGGGAAGACGAAAGAACGAGGGGGAGATAGAGAAAGAGAGAGAGAGAGAGACGCGGCGCGTTAATAGAGCGCGATGAAGCTATCCAACGATTAGTATAAGATACTCGTGATGGCGGGTGGCGATCAATTTTACAAATTTATGTGCGTCGCGTTAGCCGATCCTGCCGTTCCGGTGGTGTCGTACATCGGCGTGCGCGGTGTTTCTTCTGCCCTCACCTCAGGATTCATGTTTTATGAATCGCGCGTGTCGATGGGGCATCTTGCGAAGCTACTCAACGTTACGGATACGGACAGGTTGTCAGGGCGACAATGTCGATCTGTCGACGTGGTGAATTCATCGCCGGGCGTCGGCGAGACCCAGAAGTAGGTGCGTTAGGAACGCGAAACATAGCTGTGACACTCGGAATCGTGACCGATCCTACGCGGCCGCGATTCTCTACGAACGTTGCTCTGTCCTTTGCGCGCCGCGTATTAGGTTTCCATTAAACGGGTTTCCGCGTCGGCGTTTTCATAATCCTCCCGCCGCTCCACGTATACACGAGCTCTCCCTGTTGCAGCATTCGCGCAACGATAATGAGGCATTGAATTTCAACGCGAATTTTTATCATGAAAACTTCCTATCGATCGTCATTCCTCCTACAGCTTCGGAAAGGATTTACGAGCAAAATGTGAAATTCGATAACATTATTCCAAGCTCAATATTTTCCAAGATCCCTTGATATTCAGTTTTACATTTCAGTAAAGCTTCACGTGGCGCATACAGAAAAATATCATTCCGCCGCTAAAAAAAGTGATCACTCAATTTATCTTCATTCTTCGGGAACTAATGGTTATCTTCGACAAAGAATATTTTCTTGAACAATACTCTGAAAATGTTGTCACGCAAATTTGAAGGAAATTCATTCTATTATATACTTAAAGAAGAAAAAAATTTATTTTTTGTACAATAATATTATAAACCTTTGTCGAAGGAAAAGTTGTTTGACTCTACGCATAGTAAGCAAACAAACTGTCGAAAAAAACCGAATCGTTGTTTTAATATTTAATATTTAATATTCTCGATTGAAATGCTATTACTAGAATTTGGAATGTATTTTGAATAAACTTCGTGTTTGTGATGAAACCTCTCCTATGATAGACTTACGGATATATAAATTTCTGAAATACTTGATGAAAAAAGTACTATTTACTTGAATGCGATAGAGTTAAAAAGAGAATTAGGAGGAGCTTCTCTTTGTCGATAAAGAGCGACTTGATATACTGTAACGTCCCGTAAACGTCGGTCTGTCGATCGATCCGACGACTGATCGGGATTCTGTTCCTGCTCAACCGTTGCTGACCGACTTCGCTGTACACGCTCCGAGTGCAAGAGCCCGCGGGGACGCTTTCCGAGCGACTCGTGTAAGAAACTGACAGCGGGACGCAGCGGAAGAACCTGGTGGGACGCGCCAGAGGATCCACTAGGAGTTCCGTTCCCCGAGATATTTAGCAGCGATCGGAAACAACAGGCTGCCGGTCTAATCACCGATCGACTACCTGGCGGTCCCCCGAAGGGTCCACGAGCGTGTGAGAGAGCGTGCACCCGGGACCCGCATCACGCTAACTAGGAGGCCGGGCACCGAGCGGTTGCGGGACCACACAACGGTGTTTCGTAGGGAAAGCTTTAACGGTCCTTCTCACGGTTTCCGGAGAAACGGCGGCTTCTACATTGAGAGGAATTATTCGATAAAAAATTAAACAGATATTTCCGATCAAAATATCGATGAATTTATTCTTTGTACGAATATTATAAACGAATTCTTTGTACGAATATTCTTTGTAAGAATATTATGAATCTTTGTAGGCATAGTAAACCATAGTAAGCAATTATATTCGATCAGGATATCCGATTAAACTTAATCGGATACTTTCGATCATAATGGCATTTTACCAGACGAACAGATCAAAAAATTATGAACCGATATTTCTCATCGGATATTTCTTGATCAGATACAAAAATTCATCGGTATTTTAATGGGAAATATCCAAGTTCCTAGCAGGATATTAAAGAATCTTGCACGTAAATTAAGTTTTAGAGAAATAAATTAAATGATTAACAATTAACGCGCACGTTAAACTTAGCCCCAAGAGAAATTCAATTTGGAAATAGCTGATTATATGAGATAAATACAATTTATTTCCGCAAATGTCATCGAACGCGTCGCGCCTTAATCCGTTGTAGGGGATAAATATTCTTAATATTATAACATAACAATTTTCTACATTGGAATTTACACGAGCGAACATCAAATGGCACACTATGTTGACAATGCGCGCGGAACGCGCAGCTTTTTCGCAGAAATCTCTGTTTCTCCATCCCAGTATTCGCGAAGAGAAGCTATCTGAAATTCCGCAAATCGCGGTTCCATGTTCCCGCCGAGCATGCGTGTCTCTCATGCATCGCGCGATCCTGGTGAAATGCCCCTCGTGAGATCGTATCGTAAATCGCTTAGGAGCGCGAGGCGATCGGCCGGCAAATTTACGTGGCTGTAAAACGTCGGTACGAGGACAAACATCCGGACTCTACCTCCGGCTGCCCGAGATTTGATCCCGAAGTTTCCCTCCCCGGCTCGTAATGAGTCGAGCGCAAACGAGCCTTGGACGATGTGTGCATCCGCGAAAGGACGATCATATATATCTTTTTAATCGATACTTCTCCGCGTTTGCAACATAAACACGCTATCACGAAACTCCACAACCAGCCGATGCATTTTCAACGCCAACTTCCTATCCTTAGAAAGAAATTGACACCTTGGCAGAGAGGCAGGAAACAGAAAAGTAAAAGCCACTCGCGATAGTGGTCAGGTAGTAGTCGACTGTTTCTGCTTTTCCACCGGCGTGAGTTCTGATTGGCTTCTGCCTTTCCGCTTTTCTGCCAAGGTGCGAATATTCCCTTAGAGGCTTCTTTGAAGCAACAATTCTCTCTTTCGTGTCCCATTGTCCCAAGAAGTCGAGAAGTTTGCGATTACTACCTTTTCTGTTTCTATGTGTTGGATCTGTGCGCCGAAGCTTTTTAACCGTACGGACGCGGGTGAGGGCAGGGAGCACGTGCAATCGCACAGGCACCCACACTGTACGTTCGTACACCTCGCTCCCGCACCGTCCGGCGAACACTCAACCGTTATCGGTCGTTCTCGACAAACGCTGAGTTTTATTTACCGGCGTTTCACTGGCGGCGTAACGATCCGACTGGTACTGCAAGCTCAGGGCGAGCCACGAGCGCGATTCCTGCCTTTCTTCGCCCCTTTAGGCGAGATACGAGCCTTAATGTGTCCCGAGTGTCCGGCGAGACCCTTAAACGTGTCCGCGTCTCGTCGGTCTTGCCTCTGCCCGGTCGCGTCCATGATTTGCCACGAGAATACAGAAGGCACTTGGCTACGCGGTGGGTCGACTGATTTCTCCCTCAAAGAAAGACCCGTCGTGCTGCGCAACTCGCCGAATTAATCTAATTCAATTAAGAGTAATAGCCATTTAATCCACTTTTAGTAGAAGCGAGTAAGGTTACGTGATTTCTTTTAATTGGAATTTAATATAATAATTTTGTATAATTTTATTGAAATTTCAAGAGAATGTTTCGTTAGAGGCGCGATCTAATCGCGATATAAGTGACTTTTTGTTTGCGCGATATGGAAAAAATATGATAGTAAAAGTTAGAAGAAAATTTTCGTCATCGTGGAGCATACAGGATCATAACCGAAATTATTATGTATAAAATATGCACATATTTGGCATTTTATTACAAAATTACTTGCAATTATTTAAATATATTTTATATTGTATATTCGGTAAATCATCGCATTTACTATTTCTGTAGTGATTTATACTACAATTTTTCAATATAAGCCAGCCTCACAAAGTAGAAAAATATTATGTAATTTTTATTACTACTACGTTTACTCCGTGTATTCGAATCTTTTCCCGACTCGCTGGTGCTTTGTTGTCCGTAGATTGTCGCGCTGGTAGATGCGTATCGTAATCACGCGCATCTAACGAAGGTCTTGAGCTTACTACACGTACTAGGCGAGTTAGACGCGATCGCACATAACTGCACATAGCGCCGAGTAATGTCGTCGATTACGGCGTTCTTACGAGATCGTAAAGCGCCTTGCGAAAGCTATAGACTCGTCGTGCCAGGAACTCGTCGAGGTGTTCGGCTGAACGAGTCGATGTGGTGGACATACATTGCGCCGACAGAAATCGTACCGAAATTCGGGATAATTTTCTGAAAAGCCAACTCCGAATTCCCGAAATATTGGATACTAACTTAAACTATCCAACGTTGACTTGGGTTATCACAACATATATCAAAGGGACGAAATCAAGGGAAGGGTGTGAAGTATTCAGATTGCTTTTCTCACTCACTTTTTCTCTATAAATGTAGACACAGTTGCAAGATTAGGTGTCTCCGTTGCAAAAGTATTGCTTAGAGCAGCAAATTAAAAGTAACAAAGCGAATGACTCACTACAAGATCATTCGCTGTCCCACATGAACCATTCGTTGCGAGTACTTTGTTAAATTAGCAAAACTTTTTCTCTCAGTGTACGATTCGCAATCCGCCGCAGTTCTCGCAGCCACAAGGATCTCGGGGACGCGACGCGCGTTCCCGCGCTAACGATTTCTCGAAACGCGCTTGCCGGGCGATATGAATATTCCTTTCGGCGACAAGCTTCTTCTGCTTTCTGCTCCGACAGACACGCGGTCGCGTCCAGCCGCACCGTTCGTCTTCGTCAGCGGAGAACCCGAAGCGGGCTGCCTGTAGCGCGTATCCTGATGACCGCTGCGCCCCGTCATTAGGCGTACGCGCTACCGGCATACCGGTTTTTCCGCGCGACCTTCCGTGCTCCCGCCCCTGCCATCTCCATCACTTGCGCGCGCGTATCCCTTAGTGGGCACCGTCGTTGCCCGTAAGAAAGGATTTCGTCCTTCCACGTGTAACGGCCGCGTCGACTTGTCCACGGACGCGGACAGATGGATGCTGCTTGCAAATCAGCGACATAGGTTCCACGGCGTCGTGTGAGTGCGATTGTATGCGTACGCGATTGCGTAAACGCGCGATGTAGGTTGGAGAATTACGGTGAGGACTGGCCGATCTAATCGGCGGATCGACATTATCGAGGAACGAAGATGGAGAAGCGCGCGGTATGACGAGTGATTGGGAAATGCAGAAACACGAAGGCACACGAGATACGTGCAGAACAGCCGTGTGATAAGTTTGTTCCTCAACTTTAGTCGCTTGCGAAAGTCAAAACGCGAACGTCAGGTTCCATATAGCCGTGTGCGTCGCTCGTCACTGAAATTAATCAAAGACCCCGAGATGCTTCGCGCTTCAACCTGGACGGTGTACCGTAACGCAACGCACGTAGCACCGCTCTTCTCTCTTTCCGCTGAATCTCGATTCGACTTCGATAAGCGCCGGCGCGAGTGGTATCGATGGCGATGCGGATCGCCGACGAGAATCGATGGGGTCTCGCGGGGACACCAGGGTCAGTCTGTCGACGCGATGAATATCTGAGGATGTTCCCCTCGCGCGCGCGCACGAGGCTCCCATCGGCGGCCTCTAATTGCCGAGACTCGTGAATTAGCATCGGCAATAAACTCAGCCAGTCGCGCTGCGTCGACAGTCGGACGTAAAGGTGACTGTAAAGGTTCATTAGTCACTGAGCACTATGTAACCCGGGTATATTACCGCTCACCGGGTACTACCAGCTATTCGTTGCCGTGTCACGTGAAGGATATACACGCCTCTCCGTTGGCGCACTACCGATTCGTTCCTCTCTCGCCGAGAGAGCATCGCGATCCTTCGGGGGATAATCAAGAGCGGCCTCATTTATTCCTACCGTTGCCGATTACGCGTCGCGTCCCGACTACTCACCAAGAAATTCAATTCGAGCGGCAATCGCCGTTTTAATTCGCTGCGCATCGCCAGCAGTCTATGCGTGAATCTCCGGAACATCTCTTCGTTCGATATTTCGACTTGGAGGAAAATTTCACCCTTAATGCCATTCAGTATAACCGTAGAACTTCGTTAACAAGATTTCTCTCTCTCTCTCTCTCTCTCTTTCTCTCTTTGGGGAATTTTTTAAATTCCTTCATTGATGTCGTTTTTGTTGACGAGCAATTTCTCATACGAATCCACATATGATGTGAATTTCTCATATTTCTCAATCAACTATGAGATAAAATATACTTAAAAGGCAAAAATATTTATTTCTAATAATATCATATTTATTTGAATCTAAATTTATTCATTTAAATATAATAAACAATAGCTTTCGTGAAAAACTAAGGTTAAAAAAATGTATATATTCTCATTTGAAAAGAAACCTTTCTCAGTATAAAAATATGTATATTAGGCTACAAGTAAATACGTTATTATACTGAGAGAAAAAGATATCTAAAGAGATTTTCATTCAGTGGATATTAATAATATATTATTTAAATCTAGATTAATTTATTTAAATAAATAATCGCTTTTATGGAAAGCTAAGGGGTTTTCAGAAAATATATATTTGCTTATTTAACAAATATTTCATATGAATATTAAATATGTTATTAGTATACGCACCGAATAAATATTTCTTTCTTTCTTAGATATTTTCTTTCTCATTACGCAATGTAGTCATTCTTTCGAATTTGTTTCCCTTTCTCGTTCGATTGAAGTTAATTTAATCTGCATCTATCCTCCATATTCAACGTTGAGATATGTTTGCGATCGATCAGAGAAATCATTCGGACCGAACGCGTTGCCATCAGTTTTTTCCACGCCGCTTGCTCCCCGCGTCCGCTGGACACGGATTTAACGCAATATCCTGCCATCGATCTTGATCTCTGAAATTCTTAACGCCCAGTAGAGAAAACGCGTGAACGGAGCGCGAGGCGTGCAAGTAGTTACGCGCAATCGTCGGATTGTCTACTTTGTCAGACCGCTGCCATCGCCCGTCTCGTTCGTTACGGTTACTACCGGGAGATCTATCGCACTCATCACGGCCCGGGCGTTATTGCGTCCGGCGTTGCTGCTCCTCAGAGTCCCGCGGCCGACACGCCTTCGCGCAAAAAGGTGCTCCGCTTGTCGCCGGCGCGATTCGTTAGGAATGGCTCTCGTTAAGCCGCTAATTCGATTCTACTTATTTTTCGTATAAACGAGATTAAGCTGCTCCGTGGTCTTTCCCTTCTCTTCCCTCGCGGTCGTTATTACTGCGCGTCCAATAAAAGGCATATGACGGTTAACAAATTATTTATTAGGTGCGCGCGCGCGCGCGCAAAATATTCGGTACAAAATATCTGGTATTTTTCTACTACATTTCTGTTAAAAGTTCACTTTTCTATTAAATTTGATTGAATCTCCATTAAATTTTTTTAGAAAGTTTAGGTATTAAGAAGAAAACAGCAAGTTTTCCTTGGATATCTACCAAAATACCGAATTGGTTTATTTTATTTGTAAAAAATTAGTACTATTTCTTCGAAATTGCATAATTCCAATTTATTTTATTTGACGAGCGCGACAAACCTCTTGCATCGCGATCTTGGCCGTCGTATATTTGTTGTTTCAGCGAGAATACAGGGCCTAACATTTTTATCGACGAAACACGTGTAGTCGATGGCAGGTAGCGATAAGAAAGCAAATGTCCGCGCCTGAAATAAGATGTTACGTCCGGGTAATCAATAAATGCCTAATTACAACGACGCTACGTGCAGTCGATATTAATCAGTGCAGTTGAACTTCTGTGCAGTTGCGATTTAGTAAACACGCGGCGGAAGATTCCGTTAATTCAATTCTAATGACTTCCCACTCCTCGACGATGCGATTTTTAATCAAGTCCTTTTCCGTTCGACGCGCAGTCGCGAGATAAATCAGGACTTGAAAAAGGCGTTTTACTTCTCTGTCATTCCAAGAATGATACCGAGCCGCTCGGGCAACGCTGGAAAATATTCGAATGGCACTCGTCGACGGCGGTTTCGCCACGTTGGAAAACTCGATCGAGGTTTCTCCCGCTCGACCGTGCGTTCACGCATTTGCACGAATACATGAGCGCGCACGCACGCACGATTCCGCGAGACGTAACGTGCGCAATCGCAATTTGTCACGTTAAGATGTAAAGGGCCTCATTACGGTCATCCTTCATGTGTCACCGCGGCCGTGCTAATAAGACGTTATTAGTAGCGAAGGAGACCTTTTTCGCGTCGGTGCCGATCGTGGGACAGTTATTATCGATGGCGCACAATTCCTCTCGGCATTCCACGGCCCGATGCCGAAGACGACGTTGATGGATGCCGAAGCTCGCGTGAGCACCGAGACCAAGAAACGAGCTCACCGCTTTCCGCGTAATTACGAAAGATTCATTTTGCGAAAATCGTCTGGCGTGTCTACAAAGCGTCGGCTGTGCGGACGCACGCTCGCGCAAATGCGATAACTCCGTTCAATGAAGGTCTACTTAGGCGGGGGGACTTTCCAGCGCTATTTATGTCGTGACGGTAACGTGTCGTGTAGCTTGAGTGACGCTTTGATCTATTATTAATATAAAAAAGAACATTCAATTTGATCAGCGTAAAAAGCTTTAAAAAGCACGTAACGAATAAATATAAAATGATCAAGTAATTAAGTAGATGTAAAAGTAAATTATCTGCATACAGAAAGATAATTTCACAATGCATATTGCATTCGAGTAAATATTACTTGTTTCAGGTATTTTATAAGTTTGCAAGTTTATCACAAGCATCAAGTTTATTTAAAGTGCATTCTGAATCCTAGAGATTTTAATATTTCAATGAAGAATATTAAATTCAAACAAAAATTCGGGTTGCTTAGTGGAACCATCTCTTTTTCTTGGATACTTTTATAATATTTTTGTAAAGAGAATAAGATGGTTCTTCTTTTGAGTACATGATAATGAGCTTTTTTCAAATTTATGAAGATTATGTTTTTTAAGACTTTTTTCTTTGTATAAATATTTTTTATTAAAAATAGCCATTACTTAGAAGAAGGAAATTAAACTGAGCAATCGCATTTCTTAGTAATGGAGCGATATTTTTTCGTATGTAGCTTTGAAGGATTAATAATTTTGAATAAAATGAGCAACATCGACTGGATATTTTTTTCTTAGACATCTAAAACGAGAACTTGCTATTTCTCTGTCAATACCCAAACCTCCTGCGAGAATTTAGCAGAGGAATGGCGAATCTGTTGCGCGTCAAGCCGATACTTGGAACGACTATCTCGTTAAAAGACGCGTAACGTCTCAGACGACTGAAGAGTATCGTAGATCGCGCCAACTCGCTCTGAGTACGAAGGCTATTTCACGGGGACGAGTCGCCGGGACACCGTATTAAAAAGCGATTCGTTGGAGAGTACGGCGCGCCGGCTGGTCTCTCCCTCGGCCTGGGCGATAAATCCAAGTGCGGCGAAAGATTAGCGCCACAATGAAGAGCGCGATAATAAATCCCGGGTTTAATTATCGGCGGCGAACTTTTCCGCGTGTGTCCCGGCGACGCCGGTGATAAATATCCGTCCGTTGCACTGTCGCAACCGCATCGTCCGCGGCTCGTTAAGATCGTGCGCGCGCGCGAATGCGCGAGTGCAAGTGCGAGTACGTCGGCTAGATTATCGAAAAAGAGACGTCGCTGCGCCGCCTCGGCGGTATCTTGATAATCTAATAGTCGATTTACCCTAATGACTTACCGCTGCATATTAAGCGCCAAGGCCATAAGTCTTTGCGCGCTGCGAGACGCGGGACTCGTCCAGTCAAGATCCTGTGTGAAATCTCGTCAGAAGAACTCTCGCAGCCCGCCGATCGCTTAAATTCTCACGTACTTTACGCGGCATTTTATCCGTCTTAAGTATATTATGTTCCCCGAGAGGGTTACGTGTTACAAATGACTTTCGTGACACGCCTCATTCTCGTCCAAGGGCCCCGTAACGGTAAGAATATTGCGATTTTCTTCTTTTCAGGGGGAACGCGCGTGCCCTCGCCGATCTTAGTTTCCACGCTGTCTCCGCTTGATTCTCGCGGAAGGGAAGCGCGAATGTGATTACTGTGGCAGCTAGAAAATTCGTCGTCAAACTCGAATCTTTTTACACGTCTCACCGTATTTCCCTTCTTGAAGTGTCTACGACACTCGGATATGTTGAAATCCGACAATGGTAGGGATTACTCGTCGCGCGTGTCATTTTATTTTGATCGACGAAGCTCATTATCACCCCGCCCTCTTATTTTCATGAGTCGAAGGTTCTTCAGAATCGCGCCTGTAAGCCCAGGCACGATCTTAATTAAGACAGTTTATTCACAAAAAAAGAGAAAGGAATTAAAAAATGGCCAGGACACACACACACACGGCGATCGTTTATGTCAGGATTGTTATGAGGTTACAAGAAGCGCGGGAATACGAAGGCGCATACTTCGTTGTAATGACCATCATTATCGGTCATCATGCCGCGGCCGAATGTACTGGGTACGAAAATTGATATTGCGAGATGCGTAATTCGTGCGCTTCCCGGCGCGGTGCAAGCGGAATGAACGGAGACAGTCGAGCGAAGGGTAGAGCGAACGAAAAGCTGCGCGGGGTTCGTAAATCACAATTTATTGTTTTTTTTGTTACTTTCGAACTTTGGCGTTATGCATGAATCCCTGAAAAATTTGTCAAACCGATATTTCAGAAATATTCCGCGACGTTTCAGGTCGCGTGAGAATACGAGAGAGCTTCTAAATTTTTCATTCTCATGACTCAATTCAAGAAATCGCGGCATTTATGTGCATGTTTTTTGAATTTTTCTAAAATGTTCCAAGGTGTAAGTCAGAGTGGAATGCACGTCAGGGTGAATCGACGTGAGACGGCGAGCGAATCTTTTCGCAGTTGTGTTCGACATTATGTAACAGGGGTCGCGGCCGCTGCGAGAGAGAGACTAAAGTTTTGCAATAGCCGCGACAGCCCGCCGCCAGCTGTCTCATTATTGTGTTCTTCCCGTTCGTTTCGTATTAAAAGCGTACTGATAAGTTTAATCAATGATTATAACCGCAATTTTTCGGCTCTCGATCCTCGCCGTGTAGCGCTACGCGGCTGCCTCCCATTAAACCGACACTCGCAGAATGTGTAACTCGTTCCAGACAGCAGCCCGGCGTGGTAAATGCGCGCAATTACCGATTTCTCGCTACCGTTAATACATCGTAAAATATGTATATCGTATGTAATATCGAGGCGAGTCTCGCGATCGAACCTGCGGGATATCGTGCTGCATCACATCGCCGGGAATTTCGCGGGTAATGTCGGGACTTTATACGAATATAATACAACGTTCCCTCCCTTCCTCTGTCCCCACCCCTCCCTCTTGCAACTCGTGCAAATTGTACAAGTTGTATAATTCATGGGGAAACACTAATAATATAGCGGCTACCCAAGCGTAAATAATAACCGTCTACGCGTAGAGTGTTCAAATAATCGATTAATGCGCGATGTAACAAGCGAACCAGCGAGCGATGAGAGGGCAGTCCGCTCTTAAATCGGCGAACGTGTATCGAAAAAGAAAAATCTTGAAATTCAAAAAATGATATCCTGAACAATTTCCTGAAAAGTTACATTCTCGAAATTCAGAGATATACTTGCGAAATATAATCTCTGCGAATACAATATTCTTTAAATATTGGAAACATGCAGTTGCTTGAATAAAAGTTATAATATTGAAATAATATTGAAATTTGAAAGTTATAATATTGAAATCAGACAATATACTGAAAAAATATAATTTTTTCGAAATAATATAAAAGTTCACTTGAATAAATCCCGTGCTTAGGGTTTCGAGATTAACGTCCAGCTGCAACGTCAAGACGCGAGGGCGTCGTTTACCGCGTCGACGTCACGTCGTTGCATCATTGCAACGCGCGGGGTTGCTCCCTGCGCAAAGATCGCCCATGTATCGCCGGTAACGATGTTAATAACGACTGTCGTAAATTGCTCGCCGACTCTGCGCAAGTCATCGGATTCCAATAAACTGCGCTTGATAAACGACGGCGCTACCGAAGCCGCACGCGAGTCCGCTAATTACTAATACCGGCACGACAAAATGATTCAAATTACTGGCGGGCCGCCCGAGCGGCCGCCATTAGCGGCTAATTATCCTTCGATCATGTATTGCTGCCTCGCGGCAGGACACACGGCAAAATTTACGTCGCGAGTTAGCCTGGTTCTCCGGATAATTGTAGAGCGGTGCCGCATCCTACAGCTGTTTCGTTGCATCTATGTGTATATACGCGTTGCCGTCGCGCAAACGCGAAAAATGTGCCATGCTTTTGTATATGTGTGCGCGCGCGCATTGTACTTGCCGAGGCTATACGATCTACGTCTGTTCCGTGTATTTTTATTTTATTTACGACTAGCCTGTGGGCCAATATCAGGATGTGATTTACGATTATTTACTGTGTACGTCGAGAGCCGGTCTCCGACTTCGCGTTGGAACAATCGCGAATGATCCGTGCTGGCGTCCACTTTTTAAAGGATTAACAATGCTGGCGGTTCTTATCGATTCTTCCAAAAAATAATTCATAAAGCGGTTACTTCGCGATTATTTGTGCCAGGTGTGAAAAAACTGACCCTAAGGAAAAATGCAACGCGAATAATACTATAATAATATAGCTATATCTATAGCATGGTAGAATATTTGATTATATAATTAATATTTAATTATTTTTAACTCTTATTATATTATTTGTTTTGAAATGTCTTGCTTGCAAAATGTTTATATGAACCTATCTGTGACCGGAGAAGGCGGATCTTGCATATCTACAAAATCAAATTTTGATATTTAGGTGCGCATCAAAATATCTGTTGCACAAAAAATCGCGAATAGGGAGAAGGAGAGAGAAAGAAAGTTTGACGGATCCGATGGGTGGTCTATATTCGGCCAGTAATATTCCGCATGAGCTAAACGCGCCCAAGAGAGCTACGTGCGATTAGATTTTAACGATTTCAATTGAGTAGCGCGCATTATGCGGGGCATCAAGAAGAAGGATGGTCTTCGCCATAACGCGAGTAAGATTGGCTCCGGCAAGACGCATAGAAGATTAATCCTCGGCAGCGCGCTTCTTTTTATTACGCGTGTCTAAAAGGCTACGTAGAGTGGCGAAAGAAAACAATACGGGGAACCGGTTCGCTTTCTTTGGCGTGACTTAAGTATAGGTGTGTGTACTCTCTCATACGCTACCAAAGATCATATCCATCATATGCTACTTGGTTACGGCGTTGCCCATTTTCCCATTCGCGTGTGAAAGATGTTCCGTGACTATCTGCTATCTCGCGCCCCTACTGCTGACATTCACATAAAACATCGCTATCTTCTTATGTCGAAAAATCGGAGATTGATTTGTTTTCATAGAAAAAATTCGATATGTAGCCCCTATAGGGACGAATCTCTTGAAATCAGGAGGAAATAATTTCATTTTAACCCTTTCGTGTCTCTGAGACATATATGTCTCACCTACAAAAATCATTATAACTTTTAAACAAATAGTCCTATCGACTTCTACCTTGACTCGTTTTAAAGATAAAGGTTCAAGCTACATGTACAAACTATCGCACACTTTGCAATATTATGTTTTCAGTAAAATATAGTTATTTAAACTTTGCGAAAAATCCAACTTTTAGGTAGTAAAGAATAACTTTTTATTATGTCGAAAATTCATTGAATTAATGCTAATTATATACTTAAAGTTTGACAGCAGTGCATGACAGCTTTATCAATTAAAAAACACTTGTGTTTTCACCAGTGCTATTGTATACTATGGCGGTCGTTTTTTCGTAACTTTGCGAACATATTTGCATACTGGCAACAATATACTCAGAAGTTCCTTGTAATAGTTATCCGAAATATATTATCTTGACTCGAAATTTTGACATTCGAATTATAATTAATATACAGAAAAAAACATAATTAAAACTTTTATTTTGAATAAATCGATATTTCAGCATTTCATAACCACCATCTTGAGTCCGCCATTTTGAATTTCAATTTTGATAGTTGATTTGAAATCAGCGCCTCCAAAAACCTATAGAACCGTCTCCATGTAAAATGCATATCTTCTGGGAAAGCCGGAGGCACGAAAGGGTTAAAGCGACATAAATATGACATCTGTATGTCAATCATGTGATTTCCGATGAGATTTCCGTTTTTAACCGACTTCAACAAAAAAAACTTCTCACATTGTGCTGTATGTATACTTTGCTTCTCGTGGAATTTTGTGGCGAATGTTCATTCACAGTACTTATAACATTGCCGACAATGCTTGGATTAGAAAAGAAAAATTGTATATGTATTCGTCTCTGAAGAAATCCGTCGAGGTGGCTCAAGACGATTTATGATCTGTGGCCGAAAATTCAAGACTGGAACGATCGACATGGTCAATTTCCACGAGAGTACACGTAGTACCGTTCACAGCCGGCGCGGCGGGGGCAGGCCGGATGCCGTTTTTGTGGCACGTTGGCGAAAAAAGAAAGGAGTGAGGGAGAAACGTCATCGGGCGCGCGGATGAGCAGCGTATAAGGCAGTGGCGTGCGTTGTAAATGTAAATGAACGCGATCGCCGCCCTGTAAAAGGCCACGCGCCTGTCATCGAGATTGCTCATTTACCCCCGCCCGCGCGCGGTCCCCTCACGTAGTCGTTCTTTTTTACTTGGACCTTTCGAGAGAAAGCCCTAAATGTCGCCTAACCGCGGCGGTCTCTCTCTCTCTCTCTCTCATCTTTCTTTTTCTCCCTTTTTCTCTACCACGCTGAGCCGGCGTGATTTTCCTCTCTCTTTTTCTCCTTTAACCTGCCTTGCGTAACGTCAATTAAACCAGCGACGTTTTTATTCGGCCGTATCGCGCGACAGTGTATTCCACGGGATTATGTATTTGCATTTAAACGGACCCGTTTCTGCCTCGGAGCCGAATAAACCGACCGTTTCGGATACGGTTTCCTGAAGGACGCCTCATCTTTTCCGTGGTTATGCTTCCCCTTAGTCAATTTTTCATCTCGTCATTAGAGTTAGGCATGAAATCGCCGACTAAGGCGAGATGTGCCTTTCAGCCGCGAAGCAAACGTCCAAACGAAATTGCCACGAATTATTAATGCCATCCGCATGTCGTAACGTGTCGAGAGGGCTCTTGTCAATCGTTTAATTAATTACTCGTTTGTGTGGGAGTGGCCGTTTGAATAAATTGGAGGATTAAAGCGGACGATGAGCCTGGGCGTCGGAAGGGAGAAGTCGCTTGTCCTCAGCAGGATGATTATGACGATGATGATTATTATCGTTATTATCGCGTCGCATTGCGTATCCTCGATTAAATAAGATGGAGCAATCCGCGCAGGAATCGTTAACAATGAGGGGCGCGCGAGGGATCCGAGTGGCTGTCGAGTGGCAATTAATCCGCCGTTCAGCGTGCGAGTTTGCGCGTCGTAATCTGCGGCGGCCAACACGAGCTATCGTGCCCGCAAAGTTGCAATTTACTTATGATAATTGGAGAGTGTTCGCGAACGTATAATAAAACGCGCAACCGCGGAGCGTGAGAGATCGTTAGCGTAAGTGCGAGGCACATGTCTAATGCACGGCTTCGAAACGTTTATAAACCGCGCTGCGCCGCTCATAGCTAGACGCCCGTTTCGATGATTCGCCTCTTCGCTGGCACGATTGGAAGAAAATCATTCATGGACAGGAATACGTGCCTCATTGATTTAACTTGACCAAATTTGACTTGGCTTTGATTGAACTGTTCCAATGTTCGAATTCTCCGTCAATGGAGACCGGTCCGCGATTCCCTGCACCGAGATCATTTTCGAGCAGAATTGCTGCGAAATCTCGAGACAATAGATTGTCATTCGGTAGTAATTGACTCTGTTCTTTCATTTTATACATGTCATTTGTATTTCAGAAACTGTGGTACGTACTACCAAAAAGTTTACAAAGTCCCTAGCGAAATTTACTGTGCACTTTAGCAAGGTAGATCTTCTGACTGTCTTTCGACTGACAGTCTATTTCTTTTACTATTAGAAGCATAGCAAAATTGAAGAAAATTTATGTGAAAAATAGAAATATTAATATTCTCTTCGTGTGAAATGTGATTTTAAGTAATTATAATATTTCATTTAACATCTACACACGCGACTATACAGACACACGCGACTATATAAATATTTGAGAATTCTTCCGTGAAGTAAACTTTTGTTAAATAAATCCAGTCGAAGGCGCAATATAGATGCATGGTGCATCGCGCCCGATCACGTTGCGCGTTCACCATTGCACCCGATTAGTCCAGCGTGCGATAAATTCATCCTAACGTCGCGTTGCGTAAACGCACGATTCGGTTTCTAACGACGCAGTGGCGTCGCTAAGGAACATGATCGAGAACGCGGCGGATCCCGAGTTATTCGCGCGTTCGACGTTCGCGACCGATCGACGGTGGAGGAAGAGAAGGAGGAGGCTGTGTCCGGATAGCGCTCTAAGGATATGCAGATCCTCGGTGCGGATATGCCGGCTTAATGCGCAGCGCGCGGGCACGGTCGAAGGTATCGAGAGGTTTCGGAGTTGAGAAGTTATGAGAGAAAACGCGCGGACGTGAAACGAAACCGCGGCGATATACTCGCACGAGCCCGTGCCCGTCCGGTACGGCGCGCCGGTAAGAGGTTCTGAAAATGTCCGATCACGATGCACGATAGCTCGATGCGTGCGGAACATTAAAAGCCGGTTTTACGGTTATTGCCCGACGCCGCGCGCGCGCGGACGTTTTCCTTTTTTCCTTTCTTTCTTTCTCTCCTCTTTCTCTCTCTCTCTCTCTCTCTCTCTCTCTCTCTCTCTCTCTCTCTCTCTTTTTCTATCTGTCTGTCTGTCTGTCTGTCTGTCTGTCTCTTTCCCACCGACTACCCGACCGCTCTCGCACGGGGGGTCAGAATGCCACACGGTAGCGCGCGCGCGCGAGCGCGGAACTATTAGCTTATTGATTAAAGCTTCACCGAGCGCGCGCGCCACCATCTCCCTAACTCCATATCTTTATAGTTATCTTGCGCTTAGGCCTCCTCCTCTCTTTCTCTCTCGCGTTTCCTCGCGCACATACGTGCGAATACGTATTACGCATATATCCGTCACGCGCGACGCTCACCATAAGTATTACAGTCCTGCAACTTACGGGATTAGAGTCGTAGGACGCGACTCCACACGCGCTTTTCCGTGTGCGCTTTGCGTTCGCGGCTGGAATCGAACGTTTACACCTGGTTGTTATCGGTGCGCATGTCGCCTCGTTGTTGGTGCCTTCGGCTGGCTCGACTCGTTCCGCGCGAGTACTCTTCGCGCGTCTCCAAACTCTGTTTATCGCGCGTTTGCTCGGGACCGTTCGCCAAACGACCGTCAAACGATCGCTACCACTCGCGAGAACGCGTTGCGTTTTCCTTCGCTCGTTCTCGCTCGCTTACTCGACGCGCGCGCCGCGCGCGATGTGTGCGTACCGTTAAGGGAGAGACAGGATCATACTCGGGGGCTGGATTTTATGAGCGTCCTTAAAAGCGCGCTCTCGGTCATTGATTTTATCCGCGATTCGCTAGATGCGAAACCTAATACTCCCGGACCTTCTTAGATTACTCCTAGATTACGTCTTTAAACGAAGACACGATAATGCAGGACAACCCAAGACGCGCTTCTCTCGCTTTTCCAGACACAAGGAGAGAAGAAGACAGGCCATTTTGATTAATGACGTTAGAAATAGAAGAGAAGTAGAAGTAGTAGTAGAAGTCAGAAGTAAAAGTAGAAGAGAAAACGTGTGCCCAAAATTCTCGTGGGATACGTCGCAATAAAAGATGCCCAATCCAATCCTTGTGATCGATTGAGCGTATTTGTCAATTATTCCGAAAACTTTCCTCTCACTTTCACCCCGTGACAAAATCACAAGAAAAGATACTAAAACGAAAGGCGCATCACGTTAATTTTACGACTATTTATTGATTGTTAGAACAAAAAGAAAGTTTTCGGAATACTTGATAAATATGTTCAGTCGATCACTTCAATCACCAAGGATCACTTTGTGGACATGTCTTTTTATTTCGCTTCGCAAGAATTTTAGGCACGCATTCTCTCGCTTGTGACGTCATCAACCGAGAGTTGCAATCGTTATAAAGGAACAGAAGTCTTATTCACGATATTAACGAGAGGAATGGTATCAATAATGTGCGACATTTCTCGCAATTTTCGATAATGGCAGCAAATTTTTGTGCCACTGAACGTTCTCTCTGCTCACCTCAGCCGATAATATGCGGTGAGAATTTTCGCAACGACGCGTAAATCTTGTCTCGCGTACACACCGCGTACGATCTGTAGAGGTAAACAACGCGCGGGAGGGAGAGAGGGAGGGAGGGAACGTGTCGAGACGTTAGAGAAGGCGCGTTTATAAAACGGCGTTTTTCCGCAGCGCCTGGCTCCATATGGCGGATCTAGTTTTTGCGCGGATATACTCGCGAGGTGAGCTCGAATACGGCAGAGACCCACATTTTTGTCCGCTGTTCTGGGCGATTTCATTTGTGTACACGACGGTGAACATTGTAAAAGGGATCGTGGCGCGCGCGACGCGACGCCGATACCGATCCCAATTGGTACAAGGCTGCGTGTGCATTTTACTCGCTCTCGGCCATGGTAAAAGTATCGAAGTCAAGTATCGTTCTCCGCCGTGGCCGCGTGCGCACTCTCGATTGTCATTCTTTAAACTTCTCTAGTACCTTTCCGATCGACCGTTCTTGTTTTCGGAAGGATCATTCGCTAGTGTCGGTCGATCGCCGAGTATGGTTTACACAGTCGCGTCGTATACTAAATTTTGTTATTTCTTAGAGTAACGGAAGAAAATATCGTCGTAAAAATTACGTTGAGATTATAGTCGATTTTACAATATTTTTTGCAAGGCTGAATTGTACCAACGTTGTAGTACAAGCTACAATAAAAAATAGTAAATTTGACAATCTATCAAATATGTGATATAAAAATATTCAAGTAATTGCAATAATTTTGTAGTAAATAGTCAAGCGCGTCTAACATTTTGAAACAAATATATAGTAATTTCGACTATAATTTCTGTATGGTTCAAAAAATTACAAAACTTTTTTGTAATTTTTACTATAATATTTTTCCTTTATAGAAAGAGAATAAATTACGCAATTGTCGATATCTTCTTAGTTATCGTCACTCTAGAAAAAGCTGATTTTTTGTGACTAACAGCATTGCTCACAGTTTCAATTGTGAAGATTTCTTTTGGAATCATAGAGCAAGGCAAGGCAATTTAACTGCAATGCTGATCTCATGAAAGACCAGGTTTCCTAGATCGTCAATGAGGATACCGATATAATTCAGTTTATGTTATTCTCAAAATATTTTAAAATTTCTTGAACAAAAATTTCACTCAGAGTGTATAAAGCGACAGATGAGTCGAATTCGAGTGATGTGTCGCTCACTTAAGTGTCAACTATTCCCTTTAAATCGTTCAATGGATATCTTTACTCCAAATCAAAGAGTGGAACTTGATGTATTCCACCGTCACATGAATAAATTCACTTCAGTCAATTGGAAGATCGAATGAGACATTTATTGTTACGATTCCAAGTGGCAATATCTTCGCTATCGCTTCGAGTGAATTTTCAGTGAGATTTCGCTCAAGGAAATCGAGAGTACACAGCATCGTAAGAAAGAATTTCACACTCGTGTAAGATTGTCCAACGCTGTAATTCGCGCACGCGAGTTCACTCGTCGTCGCTCCTTTTTTCCCCGTCGTCTGCGACATCCGCGTTACGCTCGATATATACCGCGTAGTGACTGCGCGAATCTCTGCGGAAAGGTATAATCACGCGTGTTACCGGACGCGTCGTCATTAGCATAATTACGACGCGCTGCCGCGGTGCGATTATACGTGTCACTGTAACGAGCTGAAAAGCAGCGGTGGCTTTTTCAAAGAACGCTCCGCGAGAGGACCGTTATTATGGAGCTTGTCGCGTCGCGTTTGATTAGGTTATTATGTGTGATTTTGGCGATGATGATGATGATGTCACCGCGACGTGATGAAACCGCATCTAAATGCATCGCGATATTTGTGTTTCGAAAGACTCGCATTCGCGAAATACTGAAAGAGGAATTGACGGATCTACGTAGATGTTCTTTGCAGATGAGCAACGGATGTTTCAATTATTTCAAGCAAAGTTGCGAGTAATTAATTACTTCTTTAATTACAAAAACGTGTTCAAATGATGATTAATATGAAATGATTAATTGGAGACCGTTTAATTGACAATTGATTTCAGCAAATTCAGTTGAAGACCATGACGTATGATTAACGATTGATTTCATTGAATTGTTCAATTAATAATTGAACTTTATTGCAAGCAAATTTCATCAAAGACCGCTCGATTGACGATCGATATAAGCGAATGAGATATTCAATCGACTGAATTTGCTCATACCAATCGTCAATTAAGCCGCCTCTAATTAAATTTGCCAAGTTTAATTGTTAATCGAATAATCTTTGATTCGCTGGTATCGATTGTCAATTCAACGGTCTTTAACTGAATTCATTGAAATCAATCGTCAAGTGAAATATTCGTCGATTGATTTCACTGAAATCGTTAATTAGTTGGACTAAAGCATATTTGTTCCAATTAATTATTAAATTGAGAACGATTTGATTGATATTTTTACAACTTTGCTTCCGAGAGATACTACGTGCTTTTTTTTCTGTCTCTCTCTTTCTCTCTCTCTTTTATCTTTCTCCCTCTTTCTCATAAATCTCCATATCCTTTTTAATGCTCTTATAAAGAGCTTCCCCGACACGACGGCTCGTATCTCAATGATACACGCAGGCTGGCCGCGGTGGCGCGCGGGGTGTTAGCAGTTACGGCGTTACGGGTTAACGTTAATCTAATTAATCTTTACGAGTGTAATTAGCGCGCGACCATCTCCGCCGTGAGAGCGCATGAAACCTGCGTCGGGCGCGGGCAACTGACGGTTCCTTTATCTTCACGAGTAGCAAGTACACGAGTATCCCATCCCGAAGCAATTTGGCGACTGCCAGCCGGACGCGCGATCGCGCCACTACCGCGACTCCTTCGTTGTATCCCCGGCCTGTCGGACGCGCATTAGCAGCCTGCGATTTTCGTCGCTTCATGAGCGAACAGGCGAGAATAAGTCTTCGCCTCCGTCGATACGCCACTTTTATCCGCCCGTCGTTGCTGTCTCTTTCTTTTTTTCATTAACAAAAAAGATCGTCTCAGCGCGCGTTAAAACAGGCGAAACTGCGTGTGGTTATTGGCTCTAATTTACGAGTCGCACGATTCGCCCCATTAACGGGTAGATATTTCTCGTTTAAACGAGACGGCATAATTTATTTCGCGTGACGGATTTTCGTCCCGAGGCCGTCCCTCTTTTCTGCCTCCTTATCGTGCGCGATTCTTCTTACGGCTTCATGAATTTCCTCGTTTAACGTACGATCCAATCGCGTCAACGAGGAGAGCTAAAGCCGCGAGCGATTTCTCGTCGTCGTCGTCATCGGTGGCGAGTTACTGTACCGAGTGCGAGCGATAGCGATTCGCGAATATTCGTGGCGCGCGACAGAAATAATGCTCTAAATTACTTTAATCCATTAACGCTCGGCCAGGTGGAATTATCGGAAATTGATGGTCCTGCTGCCGTAGCCGCGGGAGAGGTAATTTCCTGGCGGACAACAAAAAGGACTCGATGTCACCGCGGGATTTCTGGTTTTATGGGGTCTCTGGGCCGTCGGGCGGGAAAAGACGACGATAAACTCTCGCCGCGCGCACTTTCGTCGCCGCGCGGCGTTAATGCGACCGTCCTTGATTTTTAAATGCATTCCGATTATACCGCACCTCCTTTCTTCCTTTTCTTTCTCTCTCTTCCCTCTTTTAACGCGATTCTCACTCGCACTCTCTCTCTCTCTCTCTCTCTCTCTCTCTCTCTCTCGCTCGAAAGTGCACCTACTTTTCGCGTATCAGCGGGCACAATCGCGCGAACCGAAGGGAGTGCCGCCGGATTTTGCGCCCGTTGAGTTACGTTTATTACTGTCCGACACGCACAACCGCCGAGCCGACTTTGGGACATTATGATAACCGAAACAAAAGCAGATCTTCGAGTTTATTGTCGCCGTGGCGAACGGCCAGACAATTTTGCGAGTGTACACTCGCGATTTCCTGACACCAAATTCGCGTGGACTTGCTGTAAGGACATTCTGTCGGAATAATTTGGTCATCGCGAAGTTTCCGAGAAATCGGCCTCGCGAGAGGTCTCTTGAGGCTCTTAACTGCTCACCACGGAAAACTTTTGATTGATGACGTCAGAAGCAAGAAAATGGGTGCCCAGAATTTCTGCAAAGTACACGTTGAAATGAAAAAATATATCGAAAAAGTGACATTTGCAATCGATGAAGCACACTTCTAAAATACTCCAAATACTTCCTTTTTGGAAAGCAAAAAGTTTTAATAAGTAATAAACAACCGTAAAATTAATATATGTAGTCTTTTTTTAAATATACATTTCCTCATTATTTTGTCACGTTAATTTTACGATTATTTACCGATTATTTATTGAGGGGAAAAGGAAGTGTTGCGAGTACTTTAGTAGTGTGCTTCGTCGATTGCAAATGTCATTTTTTGGAAAATATCTTCGACGTACTCTTTGCAGGAATTTTGATCGTCCCTTTTCTCGCTTTTGACGTCATATATCAAGATGGTTGCGGCGAGGTATCGGGAGCCTCAATCAACGATCAACGGGTAAACTACATCGATCGGGGGATACTCTTGGCGCAACACGCGGCGTCATTGTTCGCACGCAAATAAACGAGGCGAATATCAGGGAGCGCGAAAAGGCGCACGTCGTATCGGCATTCGCGCCTTGTGCATCGGCTACGGCGGCGCGATCGCTTTTCTCACGGTGTCCGGCGCGAGGAGGACGAGGACGAGGACGCGGAGGAGGACGCGTCCGAGCGGAGCCGGTGGAGGAGGGTGATTTCACCGAGATGGATTGGACGCCTCGGCGGAGAGTGGCTTCGTCACGAGGGTTGACTGATTTGTGTGCGCAAGGTCCCGTCGCCTTGAGACTTTACTTAAACGGGAATAAACGACACCGCTCTGCTATCCGCTCCTCCTTCTCTCCTCCTTCTTCTGCTTCTTCCTCCTCTTCTCACCGGGTGCCAAGAGGCCGAAGGCGGAGAGAGAGATAGAGAGAAGAATCCGCGGCGAGAGATACCGAGCGGCGTGCGCGGTGGCGCAGGTGTATAGAAAGGCGTCGTCGCGCTCTCGCCGATTGCGGAATAATCGGCTCGTGTGGGAGCCGATACGAGCCGACGATACGATAGAGGAGAGCCGCCGTCGCCGCAATGGCGATGGGAAACCCCGTAGTTGCCGTAGAAAAGATTGAATTTTACGTCGGGGGATAAATCCCGTTTTAAGATCGCGCGCGTCGCGCGCGTCGATGTCCGATCGTGAGAGGGTATGTCCGCGTGAGTACGAGGACGAGAGAGAGAGAAAGGAAAAGAAGAAAGAGAATGAGAGAAGGAAAGAGAGATAGCGAAAACTCGGGAACGATCCCCGAGCCGAGCCGGGTGAGATATAGCCGGGAGGCGTGCGTGAATGCGAAATGGAAAGAAGGGAAGTGCGTTTATATGGAAGCTTGATGATGCCGGGACGCGATGCCGCGCGTTCCGCGCCGAGAGCTCGATGCGTTTCGCGAGATGGAGTCGGATTGTATCAGCAGGGTAGCTCTGCCGGGTCGAATAAAAATTGTAGAAGAGAGAAAGAGAAAGAGAGGAAGAGAGCCCGGCGTTAATATAACGGGAAGAGGAAAAGAAGAGCGCGAAACGAAATGAAGAATTATAATTTCCGCTGGCTTATGCAAAAATTTCAGCGAGAGAGATATCGCGTAGCGCCCTCAAACGACAGCGCAATGGCATCGGAACTAGAGCTCTTTTTTATCTCACACCGTCTGTCGTTCGTTTCGTTACGCTCTTCTTTTCTGCAATTTTTACTTCACCGGTGTAATCCCGATGAGTGGAGAATTTAATATTTCGCGAGAATCTCGCGCGGGTTATCGAGATGGGATGGAAAAGGATATCGCGCTGGAAACAAAGAAACTTGAAAGAGGCTCGGTGCAATCGCGATAACTGCGCGAAAAAATTCGCGATACTAGTGACTAATTCTCGATTACGTCGTCGTGGAGTGCCACGTAGATCGCAACGGTGAACGGTTAAGTAGGGAACCCGACGCGCGCGTTCTTTAATTATTGCACTCGAAGGTGTTCGGCCGAGCTTTGTTTGCTGACTTCATCATTACGGCGCATACCACCGCGCGCGCTCGCTGTTCCTCCACGAATGCCAGGCTTCGGAATTAATGACTCAACCCACGCAGTCCGGGGAACAATTATTATAAACGTAAAAGGAAAGCGTCCGGCGCGCAGGTGTAGCGACGCGCGTTCGCCACGTGACTCATCCCGAAGGGACGTTCCTATTCGAGCCTCCTTGTTCAATAATTATCGCACTGAGACCTATATTAATAGTCGTTGTTTCAAACAGCCTTAGGTGAGGTTCAAAGAGAAAGGTCAGATTTAGAGTTAGATCTGAATTTTTCTGTTGAACTACATGATGCACGTGCATTATGTTTGCAATCGCGATTCCACTGAAAAATTCATATCTGACTCTCAACTTTGTCTCTCTCTCTCTCTCAAATATCTTTTTTTATCTCGTTCGAAGCGAGTTTCAAGTAACCACTATTAATACCGGGTCTTAGAGTTAGATGTGAATGTTATTCAATTGAATCGCAATTATAAATATAATATATTATGTGATCTAACAAAAAACATATCTATTAGGACCTTAACTTAGTTTCCGCCCAAAAAATACTGAGAAAAAGCATTTATTGTAAAAAATTTATTTAAATTATTTCAATGAAAGTATTTTCCATCACTTTCTACAACTTTTTGCCATCTTTCTGGCAACTGGGCGATACCATCTCGATAAAACGATGTTTGTTTCGAAGCAATCCATTCGTCCACCCATTCTCGCACTTCTT
>NW_022639503.1:113667-118667 GCF_010583005.1 Odontomachus brunneus | reverse complement strand
CCGGCCACTCGCATCTTCCACCGCGAGCCGCTATCATCCCGTTGTTCTCCCCCTCTCTAGGCTTATGATTAACGGCGTCGATGCACCTGCATCGCGCTGCGCCTACTGAATTCTATCCCCGCGGCGAATTATTTTCGTCCCTCGGATCTCAGCGCGAACACGCCTTGTGCACGAGAGATGCGATGAGATCGCATCGAGAATCGCGACGCCCTCGCGAAAGAGAATCATTTCAATCAACAGAACTTGATTTTAGTCAGTGACAACTGCGCAAGGATGTTGGCGACGAACAAAAATTCCTTGCGAGAGAGACTCCTTCAGTTTTGAACGCAGGGATATAAAGCCAGCTCGACAACAGAAAGTGGCTAATGTCCCACGTTTAAGACTGAGAAAATGTCTTTCTCGCAAGAAAGAATTATTTGCTACCAAATGCGTGATTGAAATTAATTCCTGTTGATCGAGTAACTGAACGTTTTAATGCACAGTCCCGATTGAAAAATAATTTCGAAGATCCGGTAGTAACCTGCGACCGCTCGGAATCGAAAGAGACACATCTTCCTTTAAAAAGGACCGTATTTCTTTCGCGGAAGAAAGTTTGCATACATTTTCGTATCTCCTCGCGATGATAAGGGAACAAGCGCGTGGAGCGGTCACGGTTTTACACCGCGCGATTCCTACTACTTGGATCGTTCGTTTCTCATCGAAGATCCCTTCCTCCACCTCGCCATTAATCACAGGTGCGTTAATACACGATTTTAAAAGATCCCGAGACGTGCTTAATTATTATTCGCAAAGGGCCGGGGGTGGCCTTCCATTTCGCGTAATTAAATCTGCCCGCGCGCTCGTGCGCGCACACCGAACACGAGAGAGAGAGAGAGAGAGAGAGAGAGAGAGAGAGGGGAGGAGGGAGAACGAGACAGAGAAAGAGAGGATGCGCTTCTGGAATTTAAATGGAAATAACGGAATATCTCTCAGGATTCTTCGTTAACAAGATTTCGCCGGCATAGCGCACAGTTTGTCCCGGCTGAATCGCGGTTGAGTACGAAGGACGCGCGCATAAGCGCGCGTGTAATGAAGATGTTTTCCGGCGACTGGATAGCCAAGATCGCGTGCAATATTAATATTAATGGCGTCGGAGTTAACGAACTGTGTAATCGACATTCCGGGCGATATTCGCGCTCGTAGAATGTTAATATTTCGCGACCCGATGACCAACGTAACCGAGGAGACCGAAGAGGCCGTCGTCGTCGTCTCTATCCGGCATCCGCGCGCGCTCGCTCGCTAGCGCCTCGCATCTCGGAATGCATTAATAGTAATATGTTTGCACGTCATGTATTTAAATTACGAAAGTAGCACGGCGCGGGGAAGTATCATTAATCTCAACAACGTAATTGTACATTCGCATGCTGTTAGCGTCCTTTTTATTTCGAGATCTCCCTTTGCGGTAACGCGAGGGGAGTTATTGATGTTGCGACCAGCTTAATCTGTGTGTACGTGTTAATACATTAAATATAGTTTTGCTGCGTTATCAGGGATGGAGGGGCGGGGGAGAGAGTTTATGGGTACCAATATGTCCAACGTCTTCGTTATATTTTTTATTCTTATAATTCTAACGTGAGATATATTAACGTACGTCATATAGATAACTCTCGCAGCATATAAATAATTTTTGTAGCGTTCGATCGAATAGCGATCGTAAAATTTATTCTCGCGTTCACTGAATCTCGATGAAAGGAGAATACCTTCTAAAATCGACGACCCGATATTCGGGTCGGATATATCTTCGTTAAGTGGCAAGTCGTGGTAGGAAATTTTCTGACAAAAAGTGGAGATTATTCTTCTATAAGTCGATTATTTCATCATTTCATTATTTTTCTCACATTCGACTCAATTTTTACTCTTACTTCTTACAGCCATAACTTCCATTGTAGACAGTCCTAAGAACGGCGAGACTCTCCCTAATTTCTGAAATTGGTCCTTCATGCGTGTTATTTCTATATAATATTGTATTTCTATTTTATATTGCTATTTAGGTTATTTTAATAATACAACGGTGGAGAACTTTTCAGAAATTAGGGAGAGGCCCGCAGGTCTTGTACAATAGCCAGTCCTGAGGTTTGTTATCCCACCATCGCGGCCCGGACGAGCATCGTCGTTCCGACCACGTGTTCGCCTTAGCCACGTGGTCGTTTCGCGCTGACGCCGAAACCTGACGATAATATGCCGCGGCTTTTAAACGGCTGTAACTCGTAAATTAGTTGACGTAGCGACATGAAACAAAAGTAACTTCTTTCACACGCGTTTCCGCACTGCAAGCATGGCAAACACGCTCACACGAGCAACATGTAATTTCTTTCGATTTCACGATCGAATCGTTCAGACTATTGTCTCTTCGTCTTGTACAATAAATCTATTGTAACAATGACGAAATTAATATTATTACTGTGGGTCGTGGTATAATTACCAAGGAATAATTTACCACGATGCTTTACGAAACGGCAGAGGATTTTTCTATCAAATTTAATGAATTTAATGAATTTTATTATCGAGTACTACTCAACACCTAATTCACATACTCTATACATCTTTGCCAGCTTTTTTTAATGTCGAATACTTTGCACAATTCGCAGACACGGAAATTCGATAGATGTCCAAACGATTGGATTCCGATATGAATAGATATGAGTAGATATGAGTGAACTTACAGTCTCAATGACACGTAATCCGTGTAGCTTTTTTCTAATCGCTGTAGGAGAAATATCCCCTTTGTTGTCTATTTTCACGCTTAGACGAGTTTATCTTCGCGCGAAAATACCAAAGTGAAAAGATATCTCTATAAAAATTAATATATCTTTTTATTTACAATTAGGAAAGAAAACAATATGCCCGAAATTTGTCTTATGCGAAGTGCGTCAAATCCAATTCGACATGCCGCGATTCGGCCGTGCATTATCGCGAATTATCATGCATCAATCTTCATTCATTAATAACTTGAAATTTTACGTGGTTGTTTGCGAAATGGTAGAGGAATTTTGCGTCCGTTCGATTTCGTCCGTTCAGTTCGATGAGTTTTACCTGTCCAGCCCGCGGTAATACAACGAATTGTCAGACACTCCATATGTGAGTCTAGCGTGAGACAAAGTCGCGACAACTGCAATAAGTCGCGAAATCGGACGGCGGCTTTTATTAACGCTGAATGCGTGGTCAGAACATGAGATCCATCAACTTTCCTCTTAAATTAGAATACCGTCCGGTCGTAATTATTATTTCCTCGTTTCCCGTAACGAGACTCACGCTCCTCGGTCCGGCTCCGACTCTGGCCGTGGTGCGAGCAGTAAGGCGAGCCCGAGGTCCCGTGAAATCCCAGACGGTGTTTTGCATGCGGCCTATCTCCATCAACGCGGCGGCGTCTTGCGTTTCGTGTCGGGCACGCGCGACGTATAGCGCCTCGTATAGCGAGGGTGTATAAATACGATCTCGCATGCGACTTGCCTCATTATGCTGGCCGCGGCGCGAATCGCTCCGGTTTACGTTTCAAAACTCGCGTGGATACATCCAATCGACTGTTTAACAAGCGTTAAGCCCTCCCACGGTGGCTGTTATCGCGCGCGAGTCCGTTCAAACGCGTCTACGCTGATTGCCGCGATATTAGGCGTAAGCGCGTTCGATGTCGCACGCTCACGAGTTACTTCGAAGAGCGGCTCAGCGGCGAATCGTGTATAAAAAATATGTTTTACTGCAAATCATTATTCTAAGTCGCTCTGAGAGTCACGGGACAAATAATCTCGAAATAATGTGCCTCTGGATTGTATCGTATGAAAATTTCCTCCTTTTTTTCGAAATAACGTGACGCACGCAATATCTCTTCGCGTCAAGATTCGCGCGCGTGTCTATTAATCGCTCGTCGAGTCGGAAAAGTGATGTCGATAAGGAATGCCTCCGGCGAGGATGCGCCGCAAAAAGTCTAAGTACCGCCGATCAAAGGCTCATAAGTGTTCGCAAACTGATTAAGTAGTCTGCAATCGCAACAAATAGTCCGTGCGATACGCTTGGATGACTACGCCAGCCGCAACAAGAAGGCTAAGAGGCGAGCCAGAGAGTCGCGTGATACTCCAAAGCGCACGGCAGAGATAGATAGGAGGAGGGGGAGAGAGAAAGAGAGAGAGAGAGAGAGAAAAGTAGAGATTGAGAGAGGCTGATGCAACGTTCGGACGTTTGTGCCGGGTGTAAATGGGCAGCGGCCTTACGCCAATCGTCTCGTCGCAAATTATTCTAGATCGTATTAAGATTGCGCGATGCACGGCAATTTCGATGAGCTTATAAATCAAGCGATTCTGGCCGTCTTAGATTATAGGCCGCCGAATCATCGACTCGCGCGCGTTGCCGCGCAATCATCTCGGAAATGTATGATCCTTACCCGGTAATGGTGCATTTTTCTGGCCGCGGATAAATGCACGTGACGCGGGCGTGCATTACTTCGCGAGTGCGAGGGAATTACCCACTCGGGGCACAAACAGACTGATGATGATTGGACAATTTCATACGCGGTGGCTGTGCGGTACCGTCCCTCGTCGGTAATCACTCTATTTATCATTTGCCGCGTTTCTCGCCTTATTTAATGGCAGCAATAGCCCACCCGGCACGGGCTGGATCCTGACAAAATATTGCCGCACCGCTGGCTCGATAGATCAGCAGTTGGCTCCTCTCGCCTCCCTCTCCGAATCCTCCATCGTTCTCGCTCTCCCTCTTCTTTCTCTCTTTCATTCTTTCTGTTTTGTCGTCGCACAAATTTGAATTCACGCTTCTATCATTCGCACGGCGAAGTTTATGCGCGCGATGAGCAACGCACGATCACGAGGAATGTCTGGACTCATGGAATGCGAGAGGCGTCGGTGTATTTACGATCGGTCTTCGCGAAGTGAAAGCGCTACACGTTACCGCAGAGAGAGAGAGAGAGAGAGAGAGAGAGAGAGAGAGAGAGAGAGAGAGAGAGAGAGAGAGAG